>NW_010532487.1:73061-110600 GCF_000687285.1 Phaethon lepturus | reverse complement strand
AGCAGGAGATAACGTGTTTAATCAGCTGATCCTGGAAGCAGTGGTTTTGTTTTCGACTGCAGACTTGTAGCAAGGTATCGGACAGAGGCTATCAGTTTCACACACATTTAGAAGATCTGTGAATATAGAGACTGACAGACCTGACTGACAGAAAACTCTCTTCCCTGCCATTTGTTCATGAAGCTATTAGTGCTGCACTGTTACTGTTAACAAGGACTACAGCTACGACTGAAAGTTGGTTTCATTAATGATAGGAACATGAGTAGGGTAGAAACAGAAACTGCAAAAGGCAGCCAACAAGAACAGGAACAGAACATTATTTAGCTATTTGTATAATGATAGAGTATAAATGTACTATGATGCATGTAAATTCAGATAAAAAATGGAAGTATTAATTGACAATTTTCGACATTAGAATAACAGACCAATAATCAGCACATCCATCCCAGGCTATGTAGAGTATATATTTCTTCTCTATGGCTCATGCTGTGATGGACATTGCAGCAAAAAATAGGCAAATCGTTCAAAATTTATGCCTTGGTAAGCGTCCACATACAATCCGTTTTACAGAGAATGAGTTAGAGAGGACATTGATCAATAAGTATCATGAGAACAGACCTAGCTTTGAAACCATGGTTTACTCATTTACTGAAAGGAAACTGAAACATTTTTGCACAAGTAAAATATGGAATAAGTTAATTACTGCAAGACAAGACTGAAGTGGAGTAAAAACCGAGTTTGGAAATTATTTGTCATCTGCATAGATCTGTTTGGTTACAAGGGAACAATCACTCCTTTTTCAAATATTGTTTAAAATCCAGCAGCTGGGCCATTGCAAGACAGTGATGGAAATTGCTAGCACGAAGTGGATTTTCCACAATCTCCCTGCACACTCCACAAAAAGGCAATCAGAGCCCCAAAGGCTAATCCAGTGGGGGCTGTAAGAGTCTTGGGCTACTTTTACATTAGCAAACAGTCTGGCGCACCAGCACTGGATCAGGAGGTTAAAGTGCTTGGTGCCAAGGCCTCTGCTTATACACCAAAGATGGTTAGTGCAATTTCAGTTGGCCTCAGTCAAGATTTAGTATGGTTCCCTGACCTGAATGTCCCCTTCCTGTGATTAGAGCCTATTCAAAGAGCTCTTCGTTGGCTGAAGCTTTACATCTTCGTTAGGGGTGATTGAGTATGTTTGATGAACAGACAGAAAAGAGCTTTTGATTGAGCTTCCTCCTAAACAAATCCAGCTTGCTGGTACCAAACTGGTCTGAGAACTGCACTGGCATGCAGTAAGTGGGGATGACTGGGACATTCACTTCAAAATGCTCTAGAGCAAAATGTCAATGTAGACACTGCTCCAATGACTGTGTCACTCTTGCTCAATGCAGGGATTGTATGACCTAGCAGCTTGTCAAAGGAATATGAGATCTGGGATCTGCTATAAACCTCTCTTCTGTACACAGTAAGAGGCCATCCCTAAATCAATATTTCACGAGGTTCTTCACTGACTTCTTACCAAGTTTCACTAAGTTTAGAGATACACGAGGATATAGTATTTCTCTAGTTGCTTTTAGCAACTAGCAATATTTATCTGTGACACTTCACATGGAAAGACAGGTTCACTGCAATAAAAGCAGAAAGGAGAGAGGTTTAAAAACATCAAGTGACAAATTTGTTGATATCATTTAAGTCAAGGTCATATGCACCCCAGGCTGTGAAACTCAAATGCACAAGGAAAACAGGATTTGTTTGTCTGGATCAACTAGTAAGTCTATAGCTGTGCAGGAACTGGTGAACATCTTGCTAGTGAAGCACAGAAAACTTCTGATGACATAGTAGGTGCAGAATCTGGGACAAGTGATAGCATCATACTAAGAATTAAGAGAATATTAAAAGTAGTTAAGATCAAGGCAGAAGGCACATATCAAAACTAGTTAGCTTAAATGTAGATAATGGCTGTGTGACTATGAGTTGTTCAAAACAATTTTCAAGCCAAGTTTAAAAAAAAAAAAGTTGAAGTATTGCACCAACTACATCTTTGAACTCATATAAAAAATTGTTACAATTTTAATGCACTGAGAAAGTAATTCTTCACATTTACAGAATGAATACCATCTTCATCTCCTGGTGTTCTGAAACAAATATTTTCTATTTCTCAAAATTGTATTTCTGATTTGTTTGTCTTTCAGATTTGCATCAAAATTTCTTTTCCCTTCCAGGCAAACACAGGAAAGAGAAAGATTACGAGAGGAAGTGAGCAGAGATAACATGTATTCCAGCAACCCCTTCAAAATGCTAAAATTCCACCTATGCATCCATCAGTGGATGTACAAATGTCCAGTTTACATCAGCTTGCTTCTTTTGGTCATGCAAACTGCTTTAAAAAGCAAGCTGAAATTCTTGTATCTGTTCGTGAGGTTTACTACTTGATGTGATTTGACACTGTTACTGAGTATTATTCTGCTGCTACAAAGCAGTCTCCGCTTACTGTCCAAACATGTCTTACCAACAGGATTTAATTGGCTCTCAACAAAATTACTATGACAATAAAAATTCTCAAAGAACAACGATTGCAAAATTTCCCACAACAATGGCTCAGTCATGGACAAGATCAAACATAAATGCAGTAGCAGAAGAGAGATGTTGAGCAACTAAAGCTGACTCCTGCCACATGAGACAGTAAAGCTAATTTTGCCAAAAGACATAAGACTGTTTAGTTTACTCTGCTGGAAATTAACATTAAAATACAATGCCCTGTGAGGCAACTGGGCCAACAAAATAGTCAGAAAATCATATTTGAAAGGAAGATTAAACTATAAGGAAGATTAAACTCTTCAAAGTGATTAACCTATTGCAGAACACCAAACTACAAAAGTGATCAGTGAAGGCCTGGAAGCAGGAGTTCAGAAGCTGGGGGGGCGGATCTTTATTTTAGCTTGCTTAGGTACACATCATCAACATAATCTCTATTACTTGGTTGTGAAAGTTCTTTGTTCTCCCATTGTATCTTCTTGTTCGTTGTCCTGCTTTTGGCCCTCACCTTGAAGAGTGAAACGCACAGGAACACACAGCCCATGGGATTGGAGTAGCCATAGCTGAGTATAAATTCCCCTGAAACACATGCAGTGTGGGCACTGCTCCTCAACATCTGTTGGTTTGCTCTACAGATCTGTTCCTATTCATCTGCACTGTGCTATGTAGATGGAATTACTATATCACCTTTTTTTTCTCATTGCTGTTTGTATGAAGTGCATTCCCAAATGCTTTGTGATGTTCATATGTAAATTAATAATATTGTAGTATAGTAGCTATAGTAGTATAGTGCTATACTAGTAGTATAGTACTATACTACTATATTGTAGTATAGTAGCTACAATATAATAATATTGTAGTATAGTAGCTATATATATCCTGTATTTCTGTAGGAAATGCAGACTAGAAGCAAAAGAAACAGTGGCAAGAATGTCTTTTAGGGATAAGTAGTTACCCTTGAGGTTCACAGGAAAAGTGAACCAGGATGGAGTGCATAGACTTCACTGCTATCTAAGATACAAATGCAGGGAAGAGCAAGTTGACAGTACTTTTTAAGTTTTAGACTTGCAGCATTCATCTCTTGGGCTGATTCCCAAAGAATCTGCATCAGTAAGAAGAGCAGGGTAAAGTACCAGGAGCTACTTCTCTGGGTGCAGAGCACATATCCTGTCACAGACCTGGCAAATGTCAATTCTGCTCTTGGCTGTAGGTGAAGACCTTTTTACAGGAACAAAACAACATTGTGTGTTTTTTTTTTTCCCCTAAAATTGCTGGAAAGTCACCTGCTTCATGGATTTTATGGTAAATGATTTTCAGTTTTACAGCGGCCAGTCACCTCTTCAGACACGTGCCCAACTTAAAGAGTAAAACCACATGTAGTTGTGTTGTATGAGCCCATAAAAAAGGTGTCTTAGGAGCAGATTTTCTACTGGGGTATGAACAGTTAAACCTTCTGAGAGGAAGAAATGGAAACACTTTGCAAAGGCACGAAAAACATTTATACTGTGGAAAAGGAGTGAGATTTTTGCTAAAGCTGAAGGCAGCTTTGTGCTGGATGTTATTTCAGCCCAGTGCACTGTCTGTCTCTATATAAAACAGAAGTAGTGTTGTAAATAGGATTGCTACTACTGTACTGTGGAATTTACACATATTACACAGGTCTTATTGAATGAGTTGCACTGCAAGGGGTATCAGGTGCTCTTGAAATCCCCCAATCTCCATTGATACCCTCAATATTCAAATCCTTGTTTCATACTCAGGGATAAACCAGGTGGTAGATTTTCTGTCCAGACAGAGAACTTACATAGAGAGAAACTCGGGGACTTACAGTGGAAAAACACTGTGATATTCATCCTAGTATAATCAGTCAGCAGTACTGCTGGGCAGATTTTTCTCCTCGGATGGTTTGGGATTTTGGAGTTAATTTCTTCTAATAATTTAGGTCACTCTTACATTTACACTGTTACAGAAAAGTTCCTTACTTTTAAACACATTTTCTTAGCTAGCAACAAAGGTTGATTTTGCTATATATTCCTTCATCCACCTAGGTTGCTCACCTTTAAGCAAATATGTGGCTGATAACACAGTGAAGTACTTTGAGACAGACAGAAGGAGACCTTTGTCCAATTCCCCATTTTAGCACAGTGTAAGCTTCCTACAATCTATTTAATAACTGGATTTATTATTTTTTTTCTGTCTGAGACAACCTCTTTTGCCAAGGTATTAGTCTAATCTATTCCAGCACACTAGGGAACATGAGGGAAGCAATTGACGCCACAGAAATGAAGGCTGGGAGTAAATAAGTATTGTGGTGCTACATGCTGTTAAGAGTGTTTATGCTCTTCAGATTGCAGCAGATATTTTTCTTTATCTCAATCTGGTGTAGAGTTAATGTTCTTCATAGTAAGTAGTATGGTGCTATGGTTAGGATTTGTGGTGAAAACAGTGTTGATAACTTAGGGGTGTTTTAAGTTATTGCTGAAGGGCTTACACAGCATCAAGGCCTTTTCTCCTTTTCACGCTGCCCCGCAAGCGAGCAGGCTCAGGGAGCTCGAGAAGCTGGCAGGGGACACAGCTGGGACAGGTGACCCCCACTGACCAAAGGGATATTCCATACCATATAACGTGCTCAGCAATAAAAGCTGGAGGAAGAAAGAGGAAGAAGAGACATTTGGAGTTATGGAGTCTGTCTTCCCAAGTGACCGTTGTGCGTAATGAAGCCCTGCTTTCCTGAAGGTGTGTCGTGGTTTAGCCCCAGCTGGCAGCTAAGCACCATGCAGCTGCTAGCTCACCAAGAGTGTTTATGCTCTTCAGATTGCAGCAGATATTTTTCTTTATCTCAATCTGGTGTAGAGTTAATGTTCTTCATAGTAAGTAGTATGGTGCTATGGTTAGGATTTGTGGTGAAAACAGTGTTGATAACTTAGGGGTGTTTTAAGTTATTGCTGAAGGGCTTACACAGCATCAAGGCCTTTTCTCCTTTTCACGCTGCCCCGCAAGCGAGCAGGCTCAGGGAGCTCGAGAAGCTGGCAGGGGACACAGCTGGGACAGTTGACCCCAACTGACCAAAGGGATATTCCATACCATATAACGTGCTCAGCAATAAAAGCTGGAGGAAGAAAGAGGAAGAAGAGACATTTGGAGTTATGGAGTCTGTCTTCCCAAGTGACCGTTGTGCGTAATGAAGCCCTGCTTTCCTGAAGGTGTGTCGTGGTTTAGCCCCAGCTGGCAGCTAAGCACCATGCAGCTGCTAGCTCACCTCCTCCTGCCCAGGTGGGATGGGGAAGAGAATTGGAAAAAAGCGCAGGGGTGGAGATAAAAACAGTTTAATAAGACAGCAAAGGAAGAGGAAATAATAACAATAACAATAACAAAGAATACATAAACAAGTGATGCGTAGTGCAACAATTGCTCGCTACCTGGTGATCGATAGCACGTCCCCAAGCAGTGATTCCCACCCCCAGCCAACTCCCAACTGGCCCAACTGTCCAGTGTGGATCAGCTGTCCTGGCTGTGCTCTCTCCCAGCTTCTCGTGCACCTCCCCACTGGCAGAGCATGGGAAGCTGAAAAGTCCTTTACTGAGTATAAGCACTAACAACTACTTAGCAACAACTAAAACACCAGTGTGCTATCAACATTATTCTCATACTAAATCCAAAACAGCACTAGACCTTTCTTTAGGAAGAATATTAACTCTCTCCAAGCTGAAACCAGGACAAGACAGCTGAACAGCTGCCTGCCAATCAGAAAGAGTAAATGAATTCCTTATTTTGCTTTGCTTGTGCACAGAGCTTTTGCTTTCCCTATTAAACTGTCTTTATCTCACAAGTTTTCGCACTTTTACCGTTCTGATTCTCTCCCCCATCCCGCTGCAGGGGAGTGAGAGAGCAGCTGTGTTAGCTGCCTACCAGGGTTAAACCATGACAGAAGTGAACCAAAGAAGTGTTTGATTGAAAGGTGAAGGACAGCATTATCAGATGTACAACACTGCCTAACACAGTTGGCTGCTTCTGCAGTCAACAGATGTAGCAGCACAGCAGTATTCCACCTGACTTTTATCGTATGATGCTATTTTTTCACTGTTTCTCTTGTGTACTCATAGGAATATAAATATTTCCACTCATCTTACAATGGAAAACATGACTTTTCAACTCAAAATTATAATTAAAGCTTTTGTAAATCACTTATTCACAAACTTCACGTTTCTTAACTTATTTCATGTTACTGTAAAGGGATGGAATTTTTCTGTATTTCAGTTGAGTTAATCTACTTCTCTTTTCTTAATATTCATATATGATAACTGGGTGTCTTTACTGAATTGATTTTCATAATTATACAGGTTTCAACAAGCCATTAATATTTCAATTACAATATTCTCACAAGTGTGTTACAAGCTTTTTTTCTTTCTAGCTCACTTCTCAATTGATTACCTAAGAAATCTTCTATAGGCAAGAATTGGATCAAATCAGAAATTTGGTTTAAAGAAAAAAAATCAATGCAAATCTAGCTGCATATACTTAAAGAGATTAAAAAAAACTCATAAAGAGGGTGTAGTATTTCCAGAACTGACTTCCACTTGATCTAGTCCTTCAAGTTTTCCTAGAGGAACACCTGCAGAAAACCGTTAGAATTCCGTATTTTATATATCTCTGTGTTTGTAGACATGCTAAAAAGGGCATCTAGCTACAGGCTGTCTGTATTCTTGGTCTAACTTAAAATGACAGAAAAAAGATACTAAATCAATTTTACAGCTCAATGTATGCCACAACAGCAAGTATGGAGAGCTTGGAAGTCTTCTTCTGTCCCACCACTTCCTACTCCTACGTTTCCCTCTCCCCAGATGTCAAGCCCAGATGGGAAGAAGTTTATCTGAGCTTTTTCAGTGTTTCTTGAAGATACTGATAGCAGCTATTTCAGATTGATTGAAAGAGAGCCCAGTAAACTTGTGTCCTCCTGCAGAAAGTGCATTTTCTGAAGCTCCATCCTGTGCTTCTTGTCAGTAGAGCTCCTTCCTGAATGCATCTGCCCATCTTAAATATTGCAGTAGTCCACATGAAGACAGGCTATCTCTTACGCAATTAGTTCTAAAACATTTAATGTGTTATACACAAAGAAGAAAACACTGTAGTTACATTAGGGAGGATAGCAGAGATAACAGTTAAAGCTGTCTCGTTTCAGCCTATAAAACCAACACTAGCTGAAAACGAGCCATTTCATTGCTAATAATAAGGAGTTTTATGCTTCATAATTTGAAATATTTGCAATCAATTTTACAAACATGATACAGAACTACATTAACTACTAGTTCAGTTTGTAACATGACTCCATTGACATTTCAACTCCCATTCTGCCTATCAGGCCAAAGCAGAGGATCTCCCTGGCACACAGGAATCCACAGTTGAACAGAGGTGCAAATCCCACCTTATACCAAATCTTTCACCTATTATGCCATGGTGACTTGTATCAGAAACTTGTGGGACTCAGCTTCTACCCAGGGAAATTCTTAATTGCCTTCCTTGAGAGACAGGGGAAAAAAAAAAGGAGAGCAGGTGCAAGAATGAGTACCTGCATGACCATTTCAATGGAAAAGATGTGATAAAATAGGTACAGCACTCTCCATGACTCAATCAATGAAAGGAGATGAGGAAGGTATTGCATGTGGATTCACAAAGGAAAGAACCTACAAAGGTTCTTACTAGTTCAGTTAAGTATCTTAGCTTTTTGAGTAATCATAAAATTATACCTTCCCAGTTTTCCTCCTTCCATATTTCATTGCTTAATTTTAATATAAAGTTTCATTTCAGGGCTTTTTTCTTAAGACCAAAACATACATTAGAAATAGCATGCAGCTATGAAGATAACATACTCATCCCTCGAATTCTAGGACAGCATTTAGGACTCAAATATAACAGGTTATAGGTTATATACCACTTGCAGACAGATAATCTATGATCCACAAAAGGCAAAGGATAATTGTAACAGGCAGAATTATATGCATCTAGTGAAGGAGAACATCAAATTAAGCTTCAGTCATGAAAATAGTAGTTAGCACAATTTCAAACCAAAAATACAAACTAAAAGTGCAATAGAAGATTGTGTGCTTATTAAAAATGACATTTAATTTACCTATTTGGAATGAAAATAAAAAATTATCTTGAGCTACCTCTGAAATTTCAATGATTTTAAACAAATTCAAATGGTGATATATTTCACTAATATATGTTATATTTCACTAAGAAATGAAGCACAGCGTTTTTGCAGTCCGGCACAGCCAGTCAGCAGTTCGCACGGTTTAATATGCGCTGCAAGAATCGGCCTCAGGATGGCAGCATACGATGGCAATAAAAGCGAGAGCTTCAAATACTGCGAATAGCAAACCTGCATCCTGGGCTACTGCAAACAAGCGAAATGCAACTGAAATACTGGAGTAACTTTTAAACTGCAGAAATTTTCCACAAATCATTTTAATATGAAATAGAATTAAAAGGCACCACTATCCCATATCTGTTTTAATTTCTAAACTGTTATTCCAGTTTGTAAGCACTATGGTTTTCATATTTTCATTTACTGCATGTTTGTCTACTATATCCTTCTTAATCCTTGACGAAAAATGAACATAAAGTCAGATGGTCAGGATTAAGTTTGGGCAGAAAAGAAGCCAAAAAACCAAAAAGGAGGTTAAAAAGGCAGCAGAGAACGGCACCTCGCACAGTTTTCAAAGTCAGCCCTTGTCCACCACAGCTCCCAAGCCCACCTTCAACCAGGTAGCAAAATTACAGCCTATTTTCTTTCCTGTGGTTCATTTTTCTTTTCCTTTTGAAACCTGAAGTATTTGAAATGGTGCCAGAGACAGCTGTATGTCGAAAGCAAAGATTTCTGCTAGAACCAGTCTCTGCCTTCAAGCATGCCCTGCCCTGCTACACCGTAACCTTACGCTTGTGCAGGTGGAGCAGGTCCCAGAGTGCAGCAAGCACATCTTGAGTTGGAGGAATTACTGTTTAAAGAAAGCAAGGAAAATTTGGGGTGGTGGGAAAGTAAAAGGTCACTAGAGATGATAACTCCTTATAATTCTGAGCAGAAATACCTATACAATCTCAAGGAAAGGGTCTTTACTGGAAAAGTGCTCTCCATAGACATGAGTAGTGTACAGGAAAAGCTCACGTATGCACTTTGCTGCTGGTTGTGTTGAGCGATACCCACCCCCTCAGAAGATTCAACATTGGTTTATCTTCGCTAACCGGGTTACTCTGTACGGCAACTCCTTTGCATTTTACAGCCTGTGCTGCCATCATGTGGCGTGTTAGGCGTTCATGCATTGAAAATGAAAAAAAAATCATCTGTTGTCCACCATTTCTTTCTTCCCTTTCTATTTGCTGCTGGCCCGACACTGCCTGTCAGGAGAGACACTGAAGACCTGAATCCCCTGTAGAGCCTTTGAGTTTTCTTCAGATTCTTTTCTGGTTTTGTCCTTTACTTGCAAAAGCAGTAGAAAAGCCAGCCTGTCATGCTGGTCTATGCTTGCCAACCAGTAAGTCACAGAAACCACTGAGCCTTTGATAATGTGGATCATTCTCAGCTTCACTAGAAAGATTCTATATACCAATAACAAGAAGCTAATGAAAAGGCACTTTAGGTCTTCTACTAAACATTGTTCTTTCACCTATGATGAAGGAAACTTCTGCCTTTACTTGGTAGTAAAGTTTAACTTTCTACCTCAGTTTACATAAACAATATGTCCATTTCACTGTTATCACAGGAGAAATTGGGTAAAAGTCCTTTCTTTCCCCCTCAAATCACAAAAGCGAATTGTTTGTCTCATGCCTCAGTAGTAAAATGAGAGGACTTCTTCAAACTTGTAGAAAAATAGCCACCTAAAAAACTATTTCTAGAGGATTCTAGCAATTCATTCCAACTGTGACCACCTAAACAAACACATCTCCAGTATTTGTTTTCTCTCTTACTATATTCCATGCATATTGCTAAGTCCAAATTTTAATGCAAATCCTGCTAAATGCAGTGAGAATATCACATGAATTACAGTAAACTTTGGATCACATCTCCTGTGGTCAGGCAATTTCTTTGCTGGTTAGACAACAAGAGTTGCTGAAATTAATTTCTTAAGTGCAAAAAAAGAAAACCAAAACAATACATGGTGCATGGGCTGTGACTGAATTACCAAAGGACATATAAGCGGTTTTTGCTTTTCTATTAAAGCAATAATTAAATAGTCAAGCACTGTTCATTAAAACCCCCAAAATTCTAAGCAGCAATGAGAAGGCAACTATAGAACAAAACTCTGATTTATTTTGTACAGTTTTATCAATATGATGACATATGGCTCCACTTTACATCTAGAGCCTGCAGAGTCTTCCAAGAGCTCAGTGAACTGGCACTTCTGGAAGTCTGGTTAAAAGTCTGTAATATTTTCACTCACACATTTCCCTTTCACCTCACGCTGATAAAAGAACAATTTTTTGCCAGGGAAGGAAACAAAACAAAACAAAAATCCTACTGCCCTTGGGGAAACACTTGAAGGAAGTGGTGGGTTGGTATTTTTTACATTTTTTTGTCGTCTTGGCTGTCCTTTATTAGGTAAGTGACACTTGGCTCCAGTCAACTGTATCCCACCATGCAAACTTTGTTTTTGCTGTCAACAAGACTACTGAATGATACCAGCTGCTATTTAACGTAAAATCAATTTCATGTCAAGTTTCAATTGCTCCAGTAAAGAACCAAGGCTCCTTTAACAGTAGGAATTACACATTGAGCTTCTATTATTTGCCTTATTTAGAGAATACGGCCAGAAACCTGAGATAAGCACTTATGCTCCCTGCATAAGTGTCTACCTTCTCCAAAAACCTAGTTGTCACATGAAGAAATAGCACAGAATTCTCACCTGGGAAACAGGATTGCCTTCATGAGCGCAGTCCACATCTCCCACTAAGTGACCTACTGAATGGTTTCTTGGTTCACACTTTCCTTCCACTGAAACTGATC
Source organism: Phaethon lepturus (assembly GCF_000687285.1). Classification (NCBI taxonomy): domain Eukaryota; kingdom Metazoa; phylum Chordata; class Aves; order Phaethontiformes; family Phaethontidae; genus Phaethon; species Phaethon lepturus. The sequence continues at coordinate 99,073 of NW_010532487.1, read as the reverse complement.
TGCCACATATGTAAAGTAAAAGGAGCTGCATGCCTAACCATGAACAAAAAGGACAGAAAAAATTTCCATGCAGCATTTTTGTTGGCTTGCTCTAGCTTGCATTTTTGGACCCCCTTATGGAGTGTTTTGTTTACATACCACAATGGTTGGGATGGATGCTGGAACCATCTGTGGGTGGATGGATGAATGGATGGATGGATATGGGAACCTCAGAACACTTCTCTCTTCTGGCTTTTAGGGCAACTCCCAGTCCCCTTGACACACCAGTCTCCTCCTTCCCTTTCTTTCCATGATGATCTGATTTCCATGCTAAGGAAACTTTGACCCATGGCGCATGTGAGAGCTGCAGAGTACTTTGACCAAATCCTGATCTGGGTAAGTAACAGACCAAGACCTTGATTGGTCCTGAGTTCCGGATGCTAGGAGCAAAAAAAATAAGCACTGCAATCTCTCACCTGTAAATGCCTGCATTGGATTTAGTCTTCCATCACACCCAGAAAGTCCATAGGATTAAAACATGTAAAAGGTGGGATTGCAGCTCTTACTACTTGACTCTTATAAGGACTTCTGTCAATTTAGGTCTAGCTTTACCTAAAATTATAGGTCCATTGAAATAAAATTTCTTTTTGTAGCTGTCAAGTCATATGTGAAGAAAAGTTAAAAAAAAGTTTCTAGAAATATTAAGCCTTCATTGTCTTAATATTAAGATCTTATGGAAGTTCTAACATATTTCTTAATGTAACTTAGCAAGAAGAAAATATGGTCCCAGAAGTTATTTTCTACTTATTAGAAAGGTACAGCTGAGCCAAAGTGACTATTTCTGTCATCCAATGGAACTGCTAAATTAGCTCTCGCAAAGGTCTTTCCTGACTTCATATATTATGTCTAGATGAATTTTGTCATCTTTCCGATAGATGCTGAATGTAGCAAACATCATGTTAAAAACTTGAGTGTAAAAATGTCGTCACCCTACCAATTGTAAATACTTAGTTACTTAATACTTAGATCATCATTTCAAAGTGTATTTAATTTCCTTCTGCAAGAAAAATATACTATCTGCATAACAAAATCAATGTGAAATGAAGGGAGTAAACAACAGCTTGCAAAAAAAAAATCATGAAGTAATTCCCCACCAAAGCTTCGGTAATTACTATATAGACTGCCCTAATATAACAATTAATTAATTTTTCCAAATGAATTATGCAAGTCAATATTTTTTCTTCATTAATGTTTTGTTGGAGTCATTAAGTTCCATTAATGAATAACAAAGAAGCAATTGGAATTTTATTCTAGCTGATGTGTGCTAATGTGCTTAACTTGAACTAAATGTGTTTCCAGTCTGTAATCAAATTTGAATCAATCAAATCAATTTGCCACTGAAAGTTCTTTGGAGCTGCAGCTGTTTTATATGGATGTATCTTATCAGAGAAAAATACAGATGAAACCCAAAAGACTACATGGCTCTGGAATATATAACATTGTAATTAAGAACCAATCTGTCTAATTTTTGTTAGGAGGATACTCTTTTCCCCACTTCAAGCTCCATTATAAGTCAAAGTGGATAAATTATTTCCTAGGAATAAATCATCTAATGAATTTAGATTTCATAAAGCTTTGCAAGCTTTATGAATTCTAGCTGATTTCTTCCTTTTTAATTTTTTTTTTTTTTCACAAAGTAGCACAGAGTGAATAAATAAGCTGATGAAATAATTGGAACTTATGCATCCTATATATTTTTGCCTACACAGTATTGTTTCAAGGATGACCAGTTCTTTTAAAAATTGGTCAACAATGAGCAGTGCATGCTATTATTATTATTGTCAATTTTCATGAACGCCTTTCTTCATGGAGTTCTAAGGAAGGATATTATAATTACCTGATCAGAGGATACAGAGAAGATGCTTTCAGACTTCTATTGGAGGTGCACAGTGATAAAAAAGATGCAATGGACACAAATTGGAAAAGAGGAAATACTTATTTATTATTATTATTAATTTTATTAATATTATTATTAAAAACTTACAAAAATCCTCAAGAACTCATGAGGGAGGTCAAACATGAGGGTGCCCAGAGAGGCTGGGAATCTCAGAGACTTTTAAGGTGCAAAAGGATGCCACCTTAAGCAATCTGATCTGATTTGACTGGCTTTAAGCAGGGCTTGGAAGAGATGGCCTTCAGAGATCCCTTCCAATCTAATTATTCTGTGATTATAAAATTTATTTAGCAAATATGTATTCACCAGCAATCTAATACAAACAAGGTAGAACCAGTAATATTGATACTGCAGACTTGTTTTTGTTGAAAATAAGCTATTTCCACAACTCTACAGACTAGAAGTTGGCAAGAGCATAGGAATATCTGAACTTTGCATCATTACCTCTTCTGAGGTACCTTAGACTTAAGATACCAAAGGGACACCTATAAATAAAGAGAAATATGACATTTGTAAAACATCTCTGCAAAAAGGTGAATAATCTCAAAAGCAGTCATACTACATTTTTGACTTCTAGATATCCTCATAATGACCACTGATGGGGAAAAAAAAAATCACAAACTTTCTTTACATATTCTTGTGCCCAAGATTCATAATAACAGTCTATTTGAGGTCTTTGGTCACACCTCCAAAACTTAAAGAAAATCTATTAAACATAATTTGAATAAACTTATCACAGTCATACTGGTTCCATAAAAAAAATTCCAGTACACTTTGTTAGAGAGTTCACTGTGCTGCAAGTATGTTTACTTACAAAACATACAAAACCATCCAAACATACTTGATAAATAATTGAGTAGAAAATTGCATGTGTATTTTTCCTTTTAAAAATGCTCTTCTCTGACTAAAACGGTTTCTGACTTCTTCCTGTTCTGATTGGTAAGAAGTATTAGAATAATCTCAAAGGAATGAACTAAAAAACTTTAATCACAAATATTGTCAAATAGTATATGAGAATAAAATATACTGCTAATGCTGTAGAGCATTCATTCACTGGTTATGCTGGACTGTTCTGGAAAGCTGAGACAACAGCCTTTGCAGACATCTTTTAAAACAGCTTGTGAAGAGACCTTGCACCATCTTTTGGAAAATGTATGAAGATAAAAAGAGAAATTCCCGTTTCAAAATTGCTGAAGTGCTTCAGAGCACTGTTACCATTTGCAGACTTTTACAGAGACTGTCAGCAAGAACCAAAGGTAGTCAGATGCTTAGCTTCCCATAACAACCCCAGGCATAATCAGGTTAAAAGGAAAGACTAGGGAACAGAGTAAAAAAGAAAGTAATAGCATGTGCTTTCTCAATTATTTTCTATGCCTGAAAGTATTGGTGTTCTCTTTTTCACTATCTGATGTTATTTTCTTTATTTATGGCACTCAGAAGGATAAAATATCAAATTTCTTTCCCCTGGCATTGTGAGTGGAACCTAAATGATTGTATCTATGTTTTGAAAGGGAGAAAATGATTATATACAGCAGTGCTTTACAGATTAACTGCAGAAGGGCAAATGAGAAAAGAAAAAAATAATTGAGAACAGAAGTAGCTGCACTGAAGAACACTATAAATAACATTCCTTGTTTCTGAATTTGCCAATGTTCTAAAACTATGTTTTAACATTGTATGCTGTTAGAAGAGTTTACATAAAGAAAATGTTTTATACTTTAAGATCCCTTAAGTGATTTTACCTTAGACCAAGCTGCATGTTAATAAGCTTTTTTTCAGATACTTCACATACTTTAGACAAATCAAGCAATAGTATTGCATTTACTGTTGATCAAATTTGACTGTAAATGCCAGATATTGTAATATCTATTGGTAATAGTTATATCAGAATCTCAATTTTTTTCTAATGCTAAAGAAATGATAAGGAAAATTAGATTTTCTATTAAAATATCCTTTGGCATATGCTTGTAGATGATTAAGAGACAGTGATCATAATTAACTGAATCAGTATTATAACCTGAAACTTGAATTTCTGTTCGAGAGAGAGACTGACCGCTGAGGCCCATCAACTTCAGTGGTCTTTCAAGGCAGCCTAGACTGCCCAGGGTCTGGCAAACCTGCCAGTGAAAAACTGAAGAAAAAAACCTCCATTTCTCCTGCTGATCCATCTGCTGGAATATATTTCAGCATTCACAAAAGCTTTAGAGAGCCTCGGATGAAGTACAGTGCACAAAGAGAGTATAAAGTAAAATCTCACCACATGCAAAGTTAGTTGAAGTTCAAAGAAAAACATTTCTCCCCCAGCTCAGTCCTGTATGCTAGTGTACAACACTTCTTAAGTGTTGTTTCCATGTTCAGATGGGATTCTTGTCTTGCCCTTAGGTGGCAAAGTAGCCCCTTGAGAAATAAAGCAGTTTGAATTCCCTTCATCTGACAGCAGGAACTCCATTACTGAACCTGTAGGAAGGGTCCCCTTAATGTCTACAGTTTGCCCATTGCCAGGCAGTCCTAGAGTAAGGTGAATATATTTCCCTTTCTTTTTTGCCTGTGTCAAAGACCGTTTGTGGACATTTCTTTCACTCATGCCCACCAGATCGCAGTGAAAAGATGCCATATCTAAGCACTTTTTTTTGTTCAATTGCATGACTGTAGTTCTCTAATCTTAGTGGAAGAGTAATTAGTATTATATAAAGATGTTGTGTTTGAAACTGTGAACAGAGACCTTCAGATCATTATTACACTGGAAATAAACAGTAGTTAGTCACTCATGTATTACTCTAACTGTTGCTGCAAGAGGGGGAAGAGTAGATCAAATGTGTAAGACAGTAAGAAAAATCCCTAGCTTTATCCGTTGACTATCTCTACCCGAGGCAAATGTGCATCAAATCTGACAAGTGATCAGTTGCTATTCAAACTGAAAGAAGAGCTTTAGTCAAAACCCTTTATAGAACTTACTGATAGCTGGAAAATCTCCCTTTTCACAGGAAGGTAACAGTACAGAAAAAAAGCAATAAATGAATGGAATTTAAATCTATACACAGATTTGCATTGCAACTATGACGATGGGAAAGAAGGTTATTTGTATGCTTATGAAAGCAATGCTTGGGGTAGAGAACAAAGAAGCCAGGCTTCTTACTTGCTTCCCAAACCAACGGTCCACAAAGCAATGTGAATAGGCAACAGCTCATTTGAATCTTTGCTAGTCAACGCAGGTCTAGAGAAGAGCTGAGTCAGTAAGAAAATGTCTAAGAGTAGTGAAGGAAAAATAATTTAAAGTCAAAGTAGTTACTGTTCCTTCATGTTGTGTGTTTGTGGGATCCAAGACAAACGAAGTGTAGGAAGTGTTAATGGAATATAAGTAAACAAAAAAAGTTTCCTTATATCATTGCATCAAATAGCAATTACTGTGGGAACCTCCTTTTATAGATGTTGCAAAAGTACAGAGGGGAGCACACAATAAGGTCTTAGTCTTACCAGAACAAAGTTCGCCATTGGCCCCAGATGTGAAGCACGTGGTTTGCAGACAGTTTGACATAAATTTGTACATGAGGGAGAGGTTTGTACAAGCATCAAGTCATATGAGGAGCTGCAGTATCTGTTTCAAAATTGACTAAGAGAATGCTTTCCTAAAATGAGAAAAATACAACTAAGAAATAGATGTTAATCAGATATTTTCATTTATCACTTTGACTCAGATGCTGAAAAGTGAGTAGAGCAGCGAAGCACATTAGAATGACCAAGTATTTTAACAAGTAGAAGCATCAGAAAAAAACAATGAGGACAGCAACGATGATTTTGCAGGAGAAAAATCATTCCTTTCACTAAATTTAAGTCAACGGGTTACTGTGTGTAGAGGGACTGTATAATCTCTATAGTACTGGGCCAGATTGCTTATGTGAACCTGAATAATCTTTGCATTACCCAGATAAGACACAAGCAAGCAGTTAGACACTGGTAACATGCAAAAAGTTGGGTATGAATACATGACTTCCTGGATGGTAAGGCCTCCTAGGCCTTTTTGGGATTCTGATTTGACTCCAGCTTGTTCCCTGGGAGGCATTCATACTTTTGACAGTGGCCTAGACTTGGAAATTAGTGTCCTACTCAGTAGAGACAGAGTTCCAGAGGGCTACTCGGGGCAGGATTTCAACTCTGGTGCTCTCCATAAGCCTCTCTCTTCATGGAGAACATAAGAGCTCAGGTTAACTTCAGATACCTGTAGTTTCCCTGTGTGAATACTGCTACCTGTTATTGTTACCTACCCTGTGCTATGCAGCAGCACATCAAGGAAAGCAGACCCAGGGAAGAGTGAAAGCAGAAACACAGCATGTAACATTTTGGCGCTGGTCCTGTATTTTACTCCTGTATTTTAAAGCAGCAGTTGATCAAACCCCTCAAGGAGCTTGTGAATGTAATGGAGTGATTCCTCAGGACCATGGGAGAAACAGAAAAAAAATCCTTATGTGAATCTTCTTCACTGTCTTGCCAAGGTGTACTTTGGTGGCCGATCACAAGCAGTGTTTCCCAGGGCTCAGTTTTGGGGCTGGTTTTGTTTAATACCTTTATCAATGATCTGGATGAGAGGATCAAGTGCTCCCTCAGTAAGTTTGCAGATGACACCAAGTTGGATGGGAATGTTGATCTGCTGGAGGGTAGGAGGGCTCTGCAGAGGGATCTGCACAGCCTGATCGACAGGCCAAGAACAGCTGTATGAGGTTTAATGAGGCCAAGTTATGGCTCCTGCACTGTGGTCAAAACAACCCCATGCAACGCTACAGGCTTGGGGAGGAGTGGCTGGAGAGCTGCCCACTGGAAAAGGACCTGGGGGTGCTGGTTGTCAGCCGGCTGAACATGAGCCGGCAGTGTGCCCAGGTGGCCAAGAAGGCCAACAGCATCCTGGCCTCTATCAGAACTAGTGTGGCCAGCAGGAGTAGGGAAGTGATTGTGCCCCTGTACTTGGCACTGCTGAGGCCGCACCTTGAATCCTGTGTTCAGTTTTGGGCCCCTCACTACAAGAAGGATGCTGAGGTGCTGGAGCGTGTCCAGAGAAGGGCAATGCAGCTGGTGAGGAGTCTGGAGCACAAGTCTTATGAGGAGTGGCTGAGGGAACTGGGGTTGTTTAGTCTGGAGAAGAGAAGGCTGAGGGGAGACCTTATCGTTCTCTACAACTACCTGAAAGGGGGTTGTGTTGAGATGGCTGTTGGTCTCTCCTCCCAAGTAACTAGTGATAGAACAAGAGGAAATGGCCTCAAGTTGTGCCAGGGGAGGTTTAGACTAGATATTAGGAAAAATTTCTTTACTGTCACTAAAAGTGGTCAAGCATTGGAACAGGCTGCCCAGGGAGGTGGTGGAGTCACCATCACTGGAAGTGTTCAAAAAATGTGTAGACGTGGCACTTCAGGGTATGGTTTAGTGGGCATGGTGGTGTTTGGTTGATGGTTGGACTTGATGATCTTAAAGGCGTTTTCCAACCTTAACAATTCTGTGATTCTGTGAATTACGTTTGGAATGAGCAGCCTGATGTAACTTAAAAGTTGCCCCTGCTTTGACTAAGGGTCTCTTCCAACCCACACCTTCTGTGATTCCAATAAAAGTGTTATTTTCATATTTCAGGATACTTCTCCCTCTTATCACATGCTATTAACACTGAATCCTGTAGCTGACTCACTCTGAAAGTTACCATTCCCAGTAAAAAAATGGTCACCTGGACTTCTCTTCATCTGCTCCATTTGACGATATACCATTACTAACATTACATGTAAGAGGATTGGCTTAATTAAAGAACAAGGCACAGGGTGGAAACAAATGCTAATCAGCAGGAAGTCTGAAGTCTCCTGCATTGCATTTACTGACTAGAGTCACATATGGACTCAAGCTGTAGTGGGTCACTGAACCAGTTTTGGTGGTGACAAATGTTTTAACTAAATGACTGCTATGCATCAGTATCACAGGTTTCACTCTCTCTATACATGCAAGTTAGATCCTTAAGAGGAAGCACATTACAAACCTACCCTCTCAGCAACAGCAAAGGTAGTCATGATTGAAGTCTTATCCCACTTTAGACCCCTTCCCTGGGCTTTGCACCCTTAGCAAGGTGATGGCAAACTCCCAACTGTCCTCCATGTTGGGCACTCCAAGCACAACACTTGTTTGGGCCACGCATTATGTAGGCTCCTAGGAAGCCTTCCTAGGTGAAAAATATATTCCACAAGCTATTATATGCCTGTAGGGCTCTATAGCAGAGGGAGCTTTTGAGGTCATACCCTGGACACAGCCTGGAGTAGCAACTAAAGAGGGCTAGATCCCATCAGGCTACAAATGTACAATAGTATAGCTTGTGTTTATCAGGCAAGATTAAACATCGATTCCATCCATCAGGCTGCAGTAAAGGAGAATATGTGGCCTTTCCCCTATCTTACCAGGGGCATAGCAGGCTGCCCAAACCAAACCAAACCAAACCAAACCAAACCAAACCAAACCAAACCAAACCAAACCAAACCAAACCACCTTCTGCCCCCAGGTGTTATCATTATACAATACCTAAATCACAACAGAAAAATCTGCAAGATATACTGTCAAAGCTATTTCAACACAAGACAGGGATATTGGATCAGGAATTAAACTGTGCATTTCTATCAAAATAAGCTTGGATTTTCAGAGGGGAGTATTAACCAAAGTGCAGTGCCACAATTAGCCTTGGTCCACAGCTCTGGTCTCCTTTATGCAGTGCAGTCAAAGTTCCTGCAAGGACATGGTCTTCTAAAGATGCTGTGGGTTGTTTCAAATGTGGTGAAAATTAAGAGGAGTTTACTGTTTGTTTTGGCAGATTGCTTAGGTATGAGCAGAAGAAAGATATAGCCATGGCACAGATTGCGGGAGAGACTATTGATTGACACCTTGGTTGACTATTTCTGCATCAGACTATAATGGTTGTTACAGTCATTCCCAAGAATTAACCCTGTTATGCCACAGGAAGACCAAGAGCAGGACTGAACTATGTTCAGCGTTGCAGAAAACCCATCTCAGAGGTCATTTCATGCCCAATAAGGAGAGGCCACCTGTTAACAGAGCATCGATAGTCTGTCTCCTGGTTCAGAAATTGCTTGGACTAAGCTCACAGGTTTTGTTTTGCAAAGTCTATGCAGTAATCTAACATACTTAATGCATATTGACTTTGAAGGTTTGCCTGAACTGCAGGGTGCTTCCCCTGGTGCCCTTAGTTAATTTACTGAAGATGAGAATTTCTTGTGAAAAATTCTCATTTTACTCATATACTTACTACACATAGTTAGGAAAAGAAAACCAAACTCAACAAATATTTTTATCATGGTAACACTTACCTCAGCAGAGTAGAACCTTGAAATCCTTTTAGCTCATTGACATGAAACCCAGATAGCTCTTAAAACCATTCTTCTAACAACTCTTACACATCCTCCTTGAGATATGTGAACATAGAACAGAAACTTGGATAATAAACTGATAAATTAATGGAAAGTCTTATTTATTCATCTCAGTAAACTGCTAGTAAACTATTGAGAATATCACTATTGATGACTGGTTCATAGAATAATAGATGAACAATATGAGCATTGTGTATCAACTTTATTCATGTGCTTCTGTTTTTCCATTATTCTAATTTCCATTGTTCTCCACTAGAGAATACATGGTATACATTTTTTTTTGGCAAATGAATTCTTTCCACACACTCCCTGAACTTTGTCTAATCACTTGTGAAAAATGAGATTGCAATTTAAAATACAGACTTCTTTAGAAGTATACTATTTTATGGGCAGCTAAATATTAATTCAATATATAATTTAACAGTAGGCATTCATATTAGGAGTTTATTACAAGACAGATGAAAACTAGAGGGAAAAAATCATATACAATAAGAATAATGCTTTTGGTCTGCCATGACCCCTGAAGACAAAGATTAAAGTTCTATAGCACAAATATTCAATGATGGCTGCATTTTACAGGTATCAGAAACACACACTGCAGAAGTGCTGCATATCATGCAATTTAACATGATTGAAATGTCTCTTCAGAAAAAACACAGACTTCACATTCCCTACAGAAACAATGAGGTTGTTGGTGGAAATATTTAAAGAAATTCATAGGAAAAATAACTGCATGACATCTAACCTGCTATTAAAACTGAAAGCTGAAGCTCACAGGAGTGAGTGTGATTCCTTGTGCTACGCCATTAATCTTTATGAGCAAAATGATTACAAAATTCTATGGGGAGGGGAAAGCAATTACTTAATGATGTATAAAAATATTCCCATAGATATTTCAGAAAGCACCGCACATAAAGCTGTCTGCATAAAGCCCTTGGATGGTATAAACAGCCCAGTCAATGGCATACTTTTAAACTGTAGGAGACTTATTTTTTAATTTTTAACTCTGTCCCAGTCACTGTTTAACATTGCGTGTTCACGTACTATCTACGGTGTTAAATTGCCTGCAAATTCAGAGCAGTCAGGCAGTACTCAAATTAAGCCACAAAGTAATTAGGTTTCAATCACTGAATATTCACAGCTCAATTAAATTATTTACAGAGATGTAGACAATTCTGCAGCAAAGACAAGCATTTGTATTGACACTCCCCCAAACTATAAAATAAGTATATCCTGATGTGAAGATAAAACAGAATATCAGACGTGTGTTCTATAAAGAACATTTTCCTGCCTCTCCTATTTCACCGTAGAGGTCAGTTGTCTGTGAGTTTGGATATGCATACTCATACCTCTACGATAAAAGGGGGGTTTCTTTTGGGGTGGTGAGGTGAAAGGGGAAACCACCAAAAAAAAAAAATCAATGCTTTTAAAGAGGATTTTTTTTTTTTTTTGGCATTCTATTACTTGTTAAACAATTTTGGTAGCAAAAATAAAAAACAAGCCTCACTTTTATAGTGGGAAGAACCAATCAGTGTCACTCAATTCAATCCACCGAACAAGTCAGAAAACATGTCAATATTGCTCTACTGGACAGAAATCTTGTTACTTTGTTGTATTGCCCAAACTCAAGGGAAAATATAAAAAAAAAATATTTTTTTTTTTGAGAAACAGTGATACCGAGGTCAATGCATGCGTGTTGTTCTCCACTTTGTGGCTGCTGAAAAGTACAAGGACACAGGTAATTGAGGAGTTCAGAGAAGTATTTAAAAAAGTACTGAAAGAAGAACTTTACCTGAAATTTTGTCTGAGAACAGCAAAAATATTAATTTCAGACAAATAAGAAAGTGTAGGAAAGAGAAGAATCAGTCTTATTCCAGTTCAAGTCCACCAGCTCTAATGAAGCTAGCTCCAAATGAAGTGGGAAGTCCATCATGTTTTGTTTTTTGGTTTACTTCTTTTATGGACACTTACATACCATCGCCAGAGATCTGCCCTCGTTAGAGAACGTCAATTAAGTCCCAGTTCTGCAGAGTTACCTGGCAGCTATTAGCTCTATGGGTACGTTTGACACTCTGCGAAGGGTCACAGTGCAGAGATACCCAAAGGGCTACACAGCAGAGACTTGTGCCCGCTGTTAGGCTACAAGGCGCTGTGTGTGTATGAAGAGCAGTGGCACTTCTCCGGCTGAATTGTCCAGACCAGTAAGGCAGGATTTATGTCCCGCTTGTCCGCTCACCACTGAGTACATGGTGTCATGCAGCAGCCCAAGGGAAACGTTCCTTGCTGTACAGGAAATTAATACATTAATAGTTTTAAAACCACATCATGCAGCTACTGACACTGAGCGGTTATGAAAGAGGAGACAAAACCACACAGAATGAAGCAACATTCAGGAGTTTTTCGAGAGCTCTGGGCTATCTGAGTGCATTCCCCTGGGAGAGCAGGGAACTCTGTTACATACGAGAGAGTTTGCCTTTAACAACACTCAGGTTGCCACAAATAGGTTTTGATGGACTGAAATGAGGATATCACACCCTACACATAGGTCTAAGCACAATAGCTCTGCCAGTGGAAAGTTGTTTAATCTACATAAGTCCAATCATCAGATGCTCAGAGTGAAACTAGACTTTAGTTTGCACCTTACCCAGACACACCATTAGGAGACAGAACAGTCAGACCAACCCAAAAACTGCCTTTGGTATTCATTATGCTTAAATCAATAGATAGCATGGGACTCCGAAACAGCTTTTGATAGATTACACTCCAAAAGCACAGCAGCAATAATGCTAAAGTCTATCATATGTCAGTATTAATATTAGTAGCTGAAAAGATAAGTAAGATAGTCCACAATCTGTGACCAGGATTTAAAGCCATCTGGCTTTTTCTCCCTTTTACTATATGACAACAGTCTCAGGTTTAAAAGATGGCATGTTATTCTTCTGCTGTCGTACCTTCCTGGTTCCTGCTGACACAGAGAGTCTGTGGCACAGCAAAGACTTCTCCACTGCCCCACAGTGGCATCAAGCTGACCAAGTTCTCTCTACCCATTTCTGTTCTTTTCAGCCACTGAGATGGAAAATGCACAGAGCAAATGCTCACAAATCATTGCTTTCTGAAAATATCTAGATGTCCTAAGAACAATTGGCACTGCTCCATTTTAGCATCAGATGATGAGCAAGTCCTTAACAGTTCTGCATTTGGGAACTCGATGAGGAAGCCCTCTCCACTCTTAGGTCATGCACTAAACAAAAAAACCCCAAACCTGTTCTAGAAACACAGATTCTTAATATTTGGGAGACCGGAATTCAGCAGTCCTGTTTCTTGTTAAGAAACAAAATACTTCAGAAAACAGTGTGGTTTTGAACAGCTAATTAAATCAGGGCAGACCTCAGTTAGAATGATTACCTGGAGAAAATACCACAGCTACAAAATACTACCAAACAAGATCCCAGTTCTGCGGACTTCAGTCATAGTTGAAAATAAAGTAAGTTGCTTTACAGAGCTTAGCATTTAGATGCAAAAGGCCAGTTACTGCTGAAGTAGAGTCTAGGAAGAAAGTTAAAAGGAGTTTTGTGTTGATGAGTAAGGAAGGAATATTTGAGCACTCCTTCAGTATTAAAACCCAAATGGTAACCAGAAATACAGAAAAGAAATGCCTAGATAATAGCATACATATATACCTATACACATGCATAATAGAGGAAAAAGTAAGATAGTAATGAGGTTAACTGGTTATTATAGACTAAAGTTTATTGTGAAGACTTTTGTTCCAAATACATCAGAGCATTGCATAAATTAAGAGACAGGGAACAAATATGGCCATCACTCTGCTCAACACAAACTAGCAAATAGTCCCTGAAGTCAGAATCTCTTTTACAGAGAGAAAGTACACATAGACTTATGGCAATAATATTATATTTGTTTATTTCAGAAAGCACTCCAAGATCTGCCTTTTGGTGGAAGGGGGGAGAGACAGAGAGAAAAGAAACTAGGCTCTCTTTATGCACTGCATTCAAGAGAGTGCTCCATTCCAGTGCTTGTTCTACTGCAGGGTATGTGCTAGATAAGATCCAAAAAGTCTCAGTGGGGAACTTGAATGCATGCTCTTTCATCCCTCAGGCATTTAGCACTACATCCTATCAAACTGTACTCTACTGTAGCTAGAATCTCTTGCTGTCGCATTTACTGTCTCTGCCAAGACTATTTGTAATCTGCTAGTCAAAGCACAGCAGCTCATCTACTAGCAACACAACCGTTGCTTTTACCAGCAAGTGTCAACAGCAGAAGCAACATCTCTTTAAGGCTAAAAGCCATGGTCTCCTACTTGTCCCCTTAAATTAAATTAAAAACAGAACACATTTTATTTTTCTTGTAATAAGTCCAAGAATTTATTTACAAAGGAAATTAAATGGAGCAGATAACACAAATGAAAGCTGCATAATTTGCAAATTAAAGCATCATTGCCCTTTCAGGCTCAGTCAGGGAAACAACTTTTCATGGTATCCAGCATTTGGTTTTTTAAAGAATTTAAAAGAGGGATTACAAGTCATCTCTTTTCCAGCTGAAGTCAAAATCATGTACTACAAACATAATTTTGTTGACACACAGGTACACCAAGTCACTTATTTTGAAGACCCAAAATACTTTTGAAGCTCAGTTTGAAGTCCCATTTATTTGTTTTTCCGTTTCACCAGCTCCAGTTAAAATTCAAGGTTGAGAAACACAAGATATTCCTGTAATTTAATGGATGAAGACAGAATCACTTATTGTGGGACTCGGTGGGCACATTAGTGTATGTAAGACATATTTTGCTGTTAATTAACCTCACAGAGAGATGAGACAAAATGACCCAGCAGCACAGATTTGACTTTTCCTTATTTTTGTCTTGGTGTATTCTCTCACTCGTGTTTCCTCTCCCTTGCCCACTGCCATATGCTGCCATTTTTCATCACCACTTTGTTGTAAACAGCTAACCAAAAGAAATGAAGAGAAGGGCATGGAAAGCTAGTAGCTAGCACCTCCCAGCTAATAATTACAGCCCTGTTATTTCTGCTATTATTATGATAACCCCCCCCAGCACTCTAATTCTTTTGTTTCAGGGCAGGGAAGTGAAGCCTTCTGGCTCCTACAGCAGTGGTTTCTTGTGACTGGCAGTGCTGATGCATTCATTACCACTAATGCAGGCAGTTAAAGGTCAACACGCTGGAACGCTAACATGGCTCAGGCTTAATTTAAAAGAAATAATTTGAACAGAAGATCTAAAAAAAGAGATTAAGTGTTTTCATAAATAAACATTGAGGAGTTCAGAAACAATTAAATATAAGCACAGATATGACAAAGACAACACATCTACAGGCAACAGATAAGCAAGAAATAGCATATCAGACATCTTCCAATAGGTGAACATCTGCCTTTATCCTTCAAAGTGTCTGAAAATTTCTGGGCTTTTTTGTTCTTGTCTGTCCCTTATTGAGTATGCATCTCAGGTCAAATAGTGTATTCCCAGGGAAAAAAAATTATCATATAGAAAACATTACTTCAGGGAATAAAGAAAAATGTGAACTAAGGGCAGTGTATAGAACCTTTCAATTTGCAAAAACGTAAGTACACACCACTTGTTTTCAAAGACTGGTGAAGGAGAATGGTTATCAAGTTTTTTATATCAAATGCCTTCTGTTATGCCTATTAACATCCCTACCATTTTCTAAAATATTACATTTGCCTTTAATTAAAAACAAGAAGGAAAGAAAGATTAGGTATCATGGTGCCTTGATAGCTATCAAGGCCTTTGTTAGCTATTCTCTATCAAGTTCTAGCACCTGTAATGTGAGCAAAAGCAAGTATGTAGTGCCTGCTTTGAGGGCTTTCTGGAAGGAGCTCCCCAGCTGGATTCCCACTATTGCTCTCTAACTTGCTGCAGCCTCCAGAGTCATTAGCCAACTAGCCACAGTGTTTTTTCCCTCCATCACAGCATTGGGTGCAACTATATGTGCAGGAAAAATGGTGTGGAAGTTGCTCTCATTGGCTAATTAAATTAGTGGCAGGAGCTGGCTAGAACAGTTCACTTTTCCTCTAAAGACCCTAATTCCCTGGTCTTTTCCTTTGTACATATACTTTGTTTCCTTCTTTCTTCATTGTCGTTGCTCCTCTTCCCTCCTTTCCCCTTCCAACCTGCCCAAGTTCTTGTCTGTTACTAGCTGTGCAGGATTACCTAATGGTAAAGAAGGTGAGAGAGAAGGAAGAAAAAGATATCAGAATAGTAAGTTTGTGTCAGACCAAAAATTTCCCTGCTATCCCTTAGAACACAAGAGACACCACTTGAACACACGCTAAGCATTTTATATATAAATGTGTCTGCTTGTTGGCTCAGAGCTTCTATAATCATAACTTCCAGCAGACACCTCAAAGAGGTCAACATTAAAAGGAAGAAAAAACATACTATACGGAACCTGAAGTCACGAAACTGGACATTACAAACCTGCTCTTCATTAAGGGGTAGAAAAGTCCATCGCAGCTAGCCATAAGCAACTAAAGTCTTCTGAGCAGAGAGATTTTTAACAAACTGAGTAATAAATATGTAAGAAATGCAATAGAGACACCCTAGACAGAGGTACTTAAGAAGAGGTTTGCCAGACTGATTTGGGGTCTCTGTCCTACAAAAGAATTTGTGCTAGTTGATAAAAGGCTGAAAAGTTTGCTAGCTAGAAGATCTGGATACAGTTTTTTAGAAGTAGAATGCTCTCCGCAAAAAAATTTTCCATCCAGACCTAGTTCACAGATTTTGTAAATATCTCTTCAAAAGGGTTTATTGCTTGAGACAAACTGAGTAGCCAACAGACCAGTCAGGAAGCCAATGCAGAATATATCTCTACAGATTTCTCTTAGGAAAGCTTAACCAAAGCTTTGCTGCAGTGGTACTATCCTCCAGAGCATCTAGTTCAATAACTTTCCCTTTGCCAGAAGCCTTCACCCTTCACCCCCCACAATCTGGCTCCTCCTCTCCTAGCCAGAGGCAGGGACAAAAGTCACTCAATGTCCTTGTCAAGCATCTCACTAAAAACGGTTCAAACATTCAACGGGCCAAAAGAAAGACCTTCATCCTGGCTTCCTGTCCAAAAACCATACATTTTAGCTGCAAGCACTTGTATCCCTGTTTTTTTCCTACAATTGTGCTTTACTCATGGAGCAAGTGACTGAATCTTTTCTTAAGGTTGTCCTGCTCTGTTTCATTAAATCTTCCCTTTCCAGGATCAGCTCTAACCAGCAAGTAACCTTTTATGAACCAGATGCTCACTATCTACTGTGGAGGCTGCTAGGCAACTAATTACAAGGGACCAGCAAGGATTTATGAAAGAAAGCTTTTATAGACCTTGACTCCCCTTAAAGGAACCTGTTATCCCCCTGACAACCTGTAAAAGAAATCAGGTAACCTTTTTCTCTACATGAATGCCTTCCTGTATGAACAGAATCAGAGCAGCTGTTGTAGGATACTCTGCTAGTCTTCAGGCAGGATTTAATTATTATGGCAGATGTTACCAGGTAATACTATTTAACATATGTTTGCTCATCCATTCATAGGCAGACTTGTGCCCTGAGTCTACCAGAAGCCACATAACCACATACATATGGCACACAGCTAATAGATATGACTTTTTAACAAAGATTATTAGTCAGTTCAGGGTTGTACTATCCATAGTCACATGGCTGCTATCAACTCAGAGAATAAACAGGAATAGCTTCTTTCTGCTTGCATCCTTCCCTCTCCAAAAACACAAAAAGCCAAAGAGCACTAACAAAATGAAAAACCCTTTCTCCATTGTCTCCCATAATTACTTTTGTTGTGAATGAGACTTAAGGATGTTGATAGATAATATATGCAGGGTTTGGGGTAGGGAACGCTATGCAAGCAGAGGAGTTTAATCTCTATAATTGGAAGGGATTTTTGTTTTGTTTTAGCTAAAGAACAAGATTCTTGAAAGAGAAGATTGTTGCTGTGCTATTTTGTGGCAGTGCTGGAGGCTGGGAAAAATAAATAGGCAGTGCTTCAAAAATACGCAGATGCCATGCTACTTAACTCCTTCCAGGTTCCTTCCAGGTTGTGTGTGTTCTTCAGGCTGATGGAAGGGTAATCATCTTAATATTTGCCATGTGTGTTGTCATCAGAGGCATGCTTAAAGATGCTTATCTTCATGGACTGCTTCTACTTTTGCATGGTTTATATGTGCTGATTTCATGTTTTTGAAACGGAGGAAAGCATTGATTGGTGAAGATACAGTCATGCAACTATGAACGAATTTGCCTATAAATTTACTTATGTAGTTTCAGTTGGGTTGGAGTACTACAAAACAAAGGTTTGGGGATTGTTTCAAAAACATGCAAACTTCTGCATTTTGGCATTGATATGTCTGCTTAAAATTACTTCTACTATTTGCTCCAGATTAAAATAAGTTTGTTAAAAAAGCTATGAACAGTGTAATATCCAGCACACAGGCAAAATGCAGCTCTGTTGTTTGTTCAAATCCTTTTACTATGATTTGGAGGCTGGATGTATACATAAATCTGTTTTTTGTGTTCTAAGAAAAATTTCCCCCCAAACACTACTACTTTAGTTCATGTGTGTATCAAACATCATTGTTCTAATCTGAATTTAGGCCAGTGCTTCTGCAATGAAGAAATAAACAGCTGAACACTTTTTTGAAGTTTTTTAACTTAGAGATGTACAATATATTACATCAATTAACTGCACCTCTTACTTGTCTTCATCAACAGGTGCAAAAAAACATACTCATGTACTCTTCCAATCTAGCCAATTTGCATACTACCTTTTTTCATAGTAGTTAACACGGAAGTTACCAGGCACCAAATTAGATATGCTGTAAAAAGGAACAACTAGTCAGAATGGTCCTATTACTTCTGCACTCAATGTTACTGATCTTCCGTTGATCTTTTAACACTTATTTCCAGATCACATGGGATCAGGAGTTGCAGCTTTGGATCTCTTTCTGTGTGTTGCCAGCTGCCTAAGTCTTAAAGCTGAGGTCTAAGGCATGGAAATCTACTCTCTAGAGGGACACCAACATCAGTTCTCTGTTATCTGGTTTAATGAGTTATTTACAGGAAATACAGCAAAAAACCCTGACCTAACTTTCCTCAAATAAGGATCAAAGGCAGCTTGATAAAGCTATAGTAGCAGAAAAATTTGGTGAGAAAGGCCAAGCTAAGTTCAACAGTAGCTTTACCTTCGTCGCAGGGATTTGTGTTCTGACACCCAAGTTTATTTGGAGTCTTGGTTCATTCTTTCAATCTTAAACTTGCTCTTGAACACCCATATGTGCTTAACCTTTTAACATAATGAAGCTAGTCCTAAGGTCTTAGCCCCACCCTGTTCAGGTAAGGTCCTGGCCAAAACAAATTATATATTTTGTTACCTCCACACTAAAATAATAGGATATATCACATCTGCCCACTACAAAGAACAACGATAATTTGACTAATTCAGGAAATGACAGTGTGTTCTCTAAGTAACAGAGTATGCTGCAGGCTTTCTGCATTGCTCTGCCTTGTGTCCCCTCTAGGCAAAGATAGTCTTTTTGTTCCAAGAGCTTTGTTGAAGACGATGTTTTCCTTTTCTGCTTTCCTTTCTTATAATGCTCCATCAATTTTGGAAACAATGCAATTAGCAGTAATTATAGGGACGATGGCAGAATGAATAGAGATTTTTAGATGATTGTCTTAAAATTTCCTCTTCTAAATGACAACAGATCTGCCTCATATAAAGAAGGGTACAGAACAAATCTGTCACTGCAGTAACTCCCCTTTCTAGAAGCAACTTCATTTATCATTTCAGGCAGCTGATAGAAGAAAAAAAGAAGGAAAGAAAGATACCAATGAAAAATTAATTTTCTTCCAGCCATATTTATGGAAAAATAAAAAATGGAAAATAGTTATTATGACAATTATTTTTGTTAACATTATCACTATGCATGGTGAGTATAATATAAATACCACTAAAGTGAATGTCTGTTTTCCACCTGCCTAGCTGAAAAGGATTACTTGTGTAATTTCTTAAATTATGCTTGTATTCCAGAAGTTTTAAAATATATTTTAAAACCTTAGATGTAGGCTGCTGCTTGAGCACTGAATGACAATTGCTGACTGTTGCGTGCTTTTCTCTCCAAGAGACATGTGATAATCTCTCCATAGAAAAACAGCAGTAGAAAAATAGATTTCTAGTTACATATTCATCCAATAGCAATATACAATCTCTTGATATTTGCAGTGAAATTTTAGATGTGAATATTAAACATATATATAAACATTTATATACTTATTCATAAAAAGGTGACACCCTGAATCCTGACACCCTGCCCTTGACCAGAATCAGGAGTGTAGACGGGATGCTGTCCACATTATTCATGTAAAGTATGATTCTCCCAAATCATACTACCCTTGGTGGAGTCAAGGAGCAGTGTGACTCTTACCTGCATTCAAAGGGTGTTTGCAGGATTGGCTGTTGCTGCCATATGACCCGGACACCAAGTGTCCCTGGCAGCCCACCGGAGCCATGGCATTGCTTATGAACCCGTGTTTGCTATCTGCGGTCGGGTGAGTTGCTATACGCTCATCTTTCCTACTGCCTCAATAAAGCTTTGTTTTGTAACGTGTTGTCAGACTCCGTTACTTCTCCGCCCACAGAAGGCCACATATTTTAACATTTTTGCACCATGTAAGAAATTCACAAATGTTATGCGTACAAGATGGTTAGAAAAGTCATTCTTATTTCAAAACCAAGTACCGTTTGCTTTCTGATATCTCGTTATTTCCATGCATTCTGAGTTCCTAGCACAGGGCCTGAGGCACTTAAAAGCTCTGTAGTCATGTTCATTACATCCGTACAAACTGTTAGAACGTATGAAGGTGAGTGGTTCACTCTGTGGTTTTGTTATACCGCTGGGCATATGCTATCCTGCTCTATGCCCTCTCTTGCATTAAAAAAAAAAGAAAGAATAACACCACATACATATGGCAAAACAGTGCTCTGCTCTTTTTATGGACAAGTTCATTACTGAATACAATTTTCAGGTAGATGGAGGGAACATCTTTTCAGCTGCTGAGCCCTTAAAAGCAGCAAGACAGCTGATACTCTCAAAATGCTCATTTAAACAGTAAAGGTCATGAACATAATGTTTGTTACTATAAACTTTTCACTGAATGACATTAACAGATATCAGGTTAATCCTAAGTGATTTGGTAAAAAACCCCAACCTTTTCTCAACAGCTTTCTTGTGATAAAAATTAACACGGCTTCAAAAGGTATGCAAATATATACTTTGAACTAGTGCAATCACAGAAAAACAAATATCAAGTACTGGGAACAGGGACTTTATTTCTAAATACGACAATGCATAAGGGCATATGTCATCCTCTATAAATACTAATATCCTCCATATTCCATAGTCATGATCCAGCATTTGGCATGTTACATATATATATACACACCTGTTTGCCACTAAATGGCTTCATTGATGAAAATGCAGCTGAAACAGAATTTGGTGTAATTCAGTCTAGACATCCAGCTGAATTAGTCAGATGCCTGGATTTTGCTAGTAAAGGTGAAGGGACCTTTCTGCTCAGTGAAGTCCCTCTTGGGGAGGAAAATGTTCTACTCAGAATAGTTTGTAGACTAGTGTTCAGGTTATTGTGCTGGACGAAGGAATGTGGCTTCAATAACCCTCAGAAGTCAGAAAGTCAGATGAAAAAACCTGGCAAGTACTACACTGGCCATATAACTGTAAATAAAATAACTCAGTTTGCTTCCTAGTCAGAAACCTGATGTTATGCAGGTGTATCTCTTTGGTATTAAGCATATAAAGCTCTGAGGTTTCAAGATGTATCCTGCCCTTCCGTGCTGCCTAACAGTGAGCCTAAGTTTACCTCTTTCCAGCATGCTGCTATACAGGACAATGGGGGAGGGGATTTATGTGGGTCCCCTAGAGTTGAAAGGTGTCCCCAGTGCACACAACAAACTGAGAAATGTTTCAAGGTTTTTCAGGTCAGATGTAGCCTTTTTACAGCTATTCTAATATACATAAATATTCGCTTGAACAATACAATCCTTTAGAAGTAATTTTAATAGAAGTAAATTAACTACATGGCAAATAAATAGATCTCACATACTTAGGAAACCTCAAGACAGGCTTTTTCATTTATCAGTAGGTATTTGACACATAGTAGCTGCACCATCTAATCTAATTAAAGGATTATCTGACTTATTGCCTTGGTACCTAGCTCAAGAATTCCTGACACAGCTCTCCAGAAGTAAACAATGTCAATATTTTATAGAACTGTGGATTTCAGCTACTTCCAGTGAATTAAAATATTCACAGTATATAAAAGTGTTTCCGGTAGAGTCTCCTAGATTCCATAGAATCTGTTGTTATGATCATTTCCAGGGGTATCAGGAAACTGCTAAAAGTAACTGAATGGGACAATCACACCTTTAGGAAATCAACTTCTCAAGAAGTATGTTTCAGTGACCTAATGTGTTTATTGGAGAACGGCTATAGCCTGGACCAGCCTTGTTTTTTTTCTTATTTTTTTTTTAGTGGTGCCGGTTCACGACACAAAGATGTAGTTATAGCTCCTAAATCATCCTGGACTGGATTGACTCTCTGAGTTCTTTCTGCTCTCTGTCACTGGTGGTTGTCAACACCAAGGAGCATCAGCTGACACCCAGTCACAAATTTTAAGGAGGAATCCCTCCTCTTATAGATCAGTCTTGAGGAATGCTAGCTGGAGCATGTTGTAGCAGGGTCAGGGAACACACTTGTAAGTAAAGCAGAAGATCAGACATCCAGGTCTTGTCTTTCTTCCTAGCCCTCTTCTGTTTCATGGTGGACCTATGCCCTGTAGCATCCACTACTAGGCACAAAATTTGTATATTGAATCTTTGGCTGCCTGATATTCTGAAACCACTGAGGTCTTTGCTTCCCAGAGTCCTGTCTAGACTCTTCTCAGCCCAGGCTTCCTGGGCAGCAGGGAAGTGAGGAAACTGACCTTAGCACAAGGACATCCATAGTATTTCAAGGAAGTGGTACTACAGATTTTTGAAAACTAAGTTTAGTTGAAGATTTAACTTAATTTGACCTCATATCTATTGTGAGTCAGAAGTCAGCCAGAATTTCTGGCAAGGCTCTCCTGTCTTCTATTTTTCTTCTAGTTCCATGTACACAGGACACTTAAAGATAATAAGACATTATTGCCATCTCCTTTTTCACACTGCTTGCTCCAGTCAAGCCTTTGTTCAGAATACACATTGTACCTTGAGAACACAGGCCAGTAGTGTAGAGCTGATAACCTCAGAATGTAGCCTTGAGGGCTTTACTGTGATTGTAATTTAATGAGGTATTAAGCCTTGGACCTCAAGAGGGTAGGTATTTTGAACGCTTTGGAGAAATAAGACATGAATTCAAAGTATAATATAAAATGATGTCCTAGAACATAAAAGGGTGTTTGCAATTTGATAGACATGTATTTTGCTCTGTCAAAATTCAGTGTGCAAAACTACGGCATATGCTAGGCAAGTCATCACCAAATGTGGTCATTATATTTATCTGATCAATAACTTTACACAGAGGGCACTGCAAATATCTTCTTCCTCAGTCTAAAACACTGATTTATGCTATCAACATAATCCAAGATTATGTCATTCTGCAGTGAAATGACTCCAGTTATGTTAGAGCAGATACATTTTATCTCAGTGTAAATCTACCTCAGGTTTTCCTTTGCTGTTGATGGTTTGCAATCACTTCCATATGGTATGAGATTAAAACGAGCTGCTCAGGGGAATGAAAATTAGAGATATGGCAATTATGCCCAATAATGAATGTTTAAAGAAGATAAATCAAGACATCCTGTGTAGTCATTTACTGTTGAACAAAGGAAGGCCAAATATTCTGTGCATAGCTTTTAGGTACAAGACAACCTACTGGAATCCAAACTCATCCTACAGGGTATCCTAAAATTAATAGAAAAGTTTTGTCAATATAGGATGCTCAAGAAAAACCCAGTACAGGGAACCACAAAACTCAGCAGAAAATTCAAAGTAGAGGTGAGGCTTATCACGTGACTACTTTCTGAAAGAGACTTGTAAGACAAAAGTCAGTCACAAACAACATACAGCAAATCTCACATTTCTGTGCAAAGACATCTCTGATGTTGTGTTGATACAGTAAAAGTTAGGATAGAAGGTATGCCTATTTCCTCTGCTATCAGTCTGACAATTTCTAAGAAAGAACTCGTTTAAACAGCTGGGATGATGACTTCTGACACAGCTCATTTGTTACTACTCTAAGCATAGCCTGGAGGAAAATTTCTGTCTTTGGATTTACACCAGTAAATCCCATCTTGAAGTTTGTTATCTATGTCTAGCTGACTCATTGCTCATGAAACCAAACAACAAATAAAAACAGAGAACAAAACTCACATTTGATTGATTAGTCCACTGGTTTACTTTTTTAGGATAGAAAATGTTCAGATTCACATCCATTCTCTGATCCTTTGGATTGAATTTCTCCTTGCAGAAGAAGGATCCTGACCACAAAGTGATTGAGTATTCCAAGATGGGTCTGTCTGAGTATCTTTTGTGGAGAACATAGTGGTTTACATAAATAAACGAGAGTCTTATTCTCTAGCATAACTTCTCCCTTAGAATGGTGGTTGATTTCACTTCTGAGCCAACAGTCCTTCTGGAAGAAATGAAATGCAAAGTATTGTGACAACATGTGAGGGTTGAAAATCAATGAATAATTTAAGGAATTCTTCAGCTGTATGTAGCAAATATAGTATCTGAGAGAATGTCAAAGAAAAATCATATGTGTCCCGAATGCTCAGAGACATTTAAAGGTTTAAGGGAACTATTAATGTAGGCCATTGTCTGCCACAGCCTCAAATTACTATTAATTCCTTTCAATTTTGCCTTTGAAATTATCACAGTTTAGGCAGCCCAGAGAGGAAAGAAAGCAAGGGTTTTATATGTAGCATTAGATCCTTGAAAGGAGTGATGGTATGGGTGAGGCAAAGTACGATTGAAGTTTTACCATTTGGAACAGAATTGACTTTCATTTACCAGAAATGGGCAAAGCACAGTTATAATGTTGCATATAAACCACATATGAATCATGATCAGTACCAAAAGCCAGTAAACCTTAGGGGAAAGGGAAGTGACACGCACTGAAAGTAATGTTTAATCTTCAGAGAGAGATGTTAATGTTTGATCTATGACAATGTTATAGACTGTGCTTCATTTTTATTAAGAGATTGTGCTGATTTAGGCTGGGATAGAGTTGATTTTCTTCATAGTAGCTAGTATGAGGTTATGTTTTGGAGTTGTGCTGAAAACAGTGTTGATAATTCAGGGATGTTTGTTGTTGTTGCTGAGCAGGGCTTACACAGAGTCAAGGCCTTTGTTGCTTCTCATACTGCCCCACCAGCGAGAAGGCTGGGGGTGCACAGAAGTTGGGACGGGACACAGCTGGGACAGCTGACCTCAACTGACCAAAGGGATATTCCATACCACATGATGTCATGCTTAGCATATAAAGCTGGGGGAAGAAGACGGAAATGGGGTTGTTCAGAGTGATGGCATTTGTCTCCCCGAGTAACCATTAGGCGTGATGGAGCCCTGCTTCCCTGGAGATGGCTGAACACCTGCCTGCCCATGGGGAGTGGTGAGTGAATTCCTTGTTTTGCTTTGCTTGTGTGCGCGGCTTTTGCTTTACCTGTTAAACTGTCTCTGTCTCTACCCACATGTTTCCTCACTTTTATTTCTCTCCCCTGCCCTGCCTTGGGGGGATTGAGTGAGCTTGTGGTGCTTAGTTGCCAGCTGCGGTTAAATCACAACACAGATCCGTAGTGAAATAGAGCACTCCAGTAAAATGTGATTTGTTGTTTCATTAGTGCTAGATATGGCTGTCCTTTCTTAAGTACCCAGTACACTGAGCAGAGGCAATAGAGAATTGCTGCTGGTGGAAGGGAAAAAGGGAGTGGAAAAAAATAGAGAAAGTTCAAAATATCAATGTTAAATTTCATATAGAAACATCTGAAGCCTCTGGATTTTCATGAGGCATGACTGATTCTGTGCTGGTTGCCACAATGTAAAAGGAAAACTGGAAAGGGGAGGACAAAGCAAATAGCAAACCTGTATTTTCACCATGAGGGTGCTGAAACACTGGAAGAAGTTGCTCAGAGAGGGGGTAGATGCCCCATCCCTGGAAACCTTCAAGGTCAGGTTAGATGGAGCTCTGAGCAACCTGCCCTAGTTGCAGATGTCCCTGCTCATGGAGGGGTGGAGAGGTAGGGGTGTTAGACTGGATGACCTTTATAGATCCCTTCCAACCCAAACTATTCTATGTTCCTATGATTCTATGGTCATTCTGAGCATAAGTTGTAAGTCACATCAAACTTTCTAAGACACTAATTTCTGCCCAAAGATTATTTTCTTACAAGGTTATTTCCTTCTTTAAGTATCCATTCTTGGCTGACAAAATCCTAAATAAGAAAAGGAAAAAAAAAAGGAAACAAAACAAGATTACCTCCTGATCTTTTTATTCCAAGTTTTCTCTGTTCTAGGCTTGATAACTGTGGTATTTTATTTGTGGTCATTGTTTTTATTAATATGG
>NW_010532487.1:33262-72844 GCF_000687285.1 Phaethon lepturus | reverse complement strand
AAGAGTTACATGTTTGAAAACCTTGCATGAGATAAGGAGAAAACTGATGGTTTACTGGCGTTTCTGATCTGAGAAGGAATATCTCTGAGATTGCTTATCAACCGTATTATACCAAGAAGGATAACCCAGCATTTTCAGCCAAGCAGAAAGGGTTCTCTGTTGTGGATCACTGAATGTGAAAAGCACCTCATGTTTCCAGTCTTCAGGAATTACAGGCGGCTCAATGGCTACTCATATAAAAACATGATGTGGATAACACTATTACTGCTAGTCATAGGTGTGATGTATTCAACATCCATGTAGTATTTCAAGTAAATGAATTAGGTTAACTGGAGGAGGATATAGGTAGCTGTTTTGTCCAAGAGGATAAATAAAACTAGCAGAAAAACGTATGACATAAGCCTGTAGCTGACTGAGCCTGCAGCATGGCTCTCGGGGCCAAGCTTTTCAGGGTATTTAGGCACCTAAAGATGCAAAGAGGTGCCTAGTGGTTAAAAATTTGTCAGCTTCCTATTTGCATCTTTAGGTGCCTAAACACCTTTAAAAATGGATCTGTAGCTCCTAGGGATACAATCCACGCCAACATTTCTAGCCACTTGTTAATAAGCCACCATTAGGAGCCAAGTGGAAATATTTGCATGAATGTTTGGTTCATTTTAAACGTTGGGCTTGGATTTCCAGCCAAATAAAGAATGAGGTTTGGAATAGATGCCGCTAAAGTCTTAAAATGTGTTTTTAATTAGATTTTGTGTGTGGTAATATGCCTCAATATCAAGAAGATATACCAACCAGTTAACGCCCTTACAGTCTGAAATTATCTTCCATTTTCTAGGGATAACCCTAACTATCAGTTTATCAGCTATTATGGCAACAGATTCCCCCAGCCTCTTTCAGGCTTGTTTTCGCTTTGTATAAATAATTAATTGTTCCCTGAAGCAAGACCTTGAACTAACTCCTCAACTTCCTAGTTCTATTCCCAGCAATTGAATTCATTTTACCTTATGTGAATAATGAATGCATCAACTAGTACTGTATATTTTAGTATATGTTTAGTATGTATTTTAGGTAAGTCTCTTAGTAGAGCATATGCTTGCACATAATTTTTGATAGTTTTGGCCAAAAGCCAAGGTTTTGCAAATTTTCTGGCCATACTTGAACTACAACTGGAAGATCTTCTGGTTTTCACTTGGAACCAAAGCAATCAAACTCAAAAATTAACCCATTTAAATTTGAAACAGTTTCAGATTCACAATTCTACTTTTAAACTATAAATATTGCAGGGATATTTCTTACTTGTAGTAACAATGTTTCTTGCTAGCATGAAACTATTGTGGTTTTTTCTGTTTAACTCATCATTATTTCATGTATGTTTTGTTGCACATCTTACTTCTGCCAAAGTTGTAAGATAAATTTCAAATGGCCATAAGCCATTGACTATTTTATACATTAGGAACCCTGACTCTGAGTCAGTTTTTCAGAAGCTTGTTACTGATGTCATTAGAGAAAAAATATGTTCTGTTCTTATTGAAAGGCAAATGGAAATGTTTTTGAATAATAGACGTTGGTCCTACAAAGAAGCAGGGAGTCTGTAGACTCTGTCTCTTGTTTGCTCCAAATGAGATAATCTACTAAAATTTATGTCTGAAGACATTACAAGAAATGATGTCTGGTCTAAAGGACATATCTTAGTCCAAAAGCACATAATACAGATGAGATAAGTCATTGTAACTGAAATAATGTGATTGTAAGATCTGATTTTTCATGATCCATCAACACTAACATCATTCTTCCCCCTCAACATCGGATAGCTTTTCAGTATTTGGAAGTTATTATGGTTTATAACACTGCTGATTAGCGAGAACAGCACACTTTGGATGATCATCGGGTTTGTAAATGACTTATGGTCTTCAATACCGTGTTTGTATGCGGTTTGCTACTGAACAGAATCCACAGCAGCCTAATCAGACTAATCAGTAAGGTTATGACTGCACAGCTAAAAAACAGGCCCAGGATCAATGCTGGGCTTTGGGGTAAAGTGTTACAAACTATTTTGTATTTGCACACTCTTTAGGGAGTCCCTACTAGGGAGGTTTGTTTTGGAGGAGAGAGAGAGAACAGTTCAAAAGAGAGAGGGGAAATGACCAAACAGCCAAGAGGTGCTCACGTTTCTCAGCTTTCCATCTTTCCCTGGAGTTAGGTTGCCAAGTCAGAAATGCCTTTCTCATGGAAAACATCAAAAAGGGACACTTGCACTTGGTTATCCCCAATAGCCAGTGTGTATGCCACTTCGGAGATGGAAAAATATTTGCACATATTCAGTATGTCTGTTCTGAACTAAACCACCAGCCTGTGGGATATGCTAGGGTGGGTGAACTGCCTTTTGACATGATCCAGACTGAACAGTCTTTGAGATAGAGAATAAGTTTAGAGTCAAGAAACCAACTTTGCAGATGGATACTCACAGGATCCCAGAGCGCTATAGGGGCGGATGCAGATCCCTCAGTGTGTGATTTAATTAATTTCATAAAGAAGCAAATGCCACTAGCCTGGTGGTCAGGACACCTCTTCTGATGTGCTGGTGTTGTAAGTGATGCTTCATATCCCGGTATGAGAGGACTTTTACTCACAAGGATGCTTTCATCACTGCACAGCTGGGTATGATGGACACAGAGATGTAGGCCAGCTCATGCCAGAAAGTTTTGTTCCCGTTTTGGGTGTACAGTTTGACAAAGGAGTCATGCTCCACAAACAAGATAAGCTTAGGCATCAGCTAAGAGGCTGATGGAGGCATCAAAACTTGGAAGACTGTTTACCAGAAAGATAACACCTGTGGTTACATATCAGCTGAATGGGAGTTGAAAACTTCAATGAAGCAAAAATGTTGGACTTCAATTTCTAACATTGTAGTTACATTCCTAAAAGTATTTCTGATTATACATCAGTCAAACATGTCCAAAGTTATAAGAAATGTCTTTACAAGAGTAATTCCTCTCAGTACAATGGGATTCCCTGCTTTCCTAGTCTAAATAATCCTTATGGACAGATCCCCTGCAGGTATAAATACCTCTTTTCTTAGTAACTCATCTCCTCTCTCCTTTGGGCTTGGGAACCAACTTTGACTGACCATCTCATCTCCTTCTGTTTTATAATCTTTTTATAGCTTCAGTCATTTTCTGGTTTTCCTTATCAAAACATATGCAATAAATTCACTCATAACATGTTCTTGCCTGGCTAAGTGCTCTCAGCCACATCAATTTAATGCCACCTTTTCATTCTGTCAAGCGCTCTGCTGATATCTGTAATCATTGAGATTTTGTTTTCCCTATATTTTACAGGATATATTTTCTCTATTTACTTACTTCCAGGCAGTTTGGGGCACATGTGCAGCTAAGAAGTTTGCAAATCTTTAGCTGCCCAGACTGAGAAGTTAAGGTATTTTCTGCTGGACCAGCATCAATAGAGGTTTTAGGTGCTTGCCAATGGCCTTCTAAGGAAATTATCTTAA
The DNA here is from genome assembly GCF_000687285.1 of Phaethon lepturus. Classification (NCBI taxonomy): domain Eukaryota; kingdom Metazoa; phylum Chordata; class Aves; order Phaethontiformes; family Phaethontidae; genus Phaethon; species Phaethon lepturus. The sequence continues at coordinate 69,339 of NW_010532487.1, read as the reverse complement.
ACAGCCTTCTGGACAATGATCCTTTCAGAATGTAGTGGAGTTCAAGCACATTTAGAGGTCACCCATTCTCCCATTAATTCCACCTTGCTGAGAAAAATGCTGAGGGAGATACAATATAGCAAATTCCTTTTACTCCATCAATAAATTCTCTTTCCCTTTTTGCTACCAGCACATATTGCTACAATTAAGCCACAGCTGGATGCAAAAGTACAATTATGCACTCTGCATTACTGTAGAAAAGAAATAATTACTTCAAAATAAATGTAATTCAAATACCCTGGCAACCTGAATGGTTTCAGATGCATACACTTTAAGACAATTTCAGATGAACATTTTACAGTCTGAACTCACTGAAGATGCTATAATGCAAAATTACATATAGGATCTTTCACAGGTTAAGAATTTACTTTAACATATAGGCTTAAATAAAGTACATTTTTAGAAGTATCTATATCATTCTTTTTGGCCATCCTTTTATAAATGGGATCTTCAGACAAACAACTGACCTATGGCCCTTTACTCATAGAAATTTGCAAGAGGGTTGATTACTGTTTCAAGTACTCAGAAAAAGTTCCTTAGATGGGAAGAAAGACTCCTATTGTCTTCACAAGACTCTGTACCGGGTCTTTTCATTTCTAAGGACCTTGATTTAAAGTAAGATTTCTAAGGCATAAATGCAATGAAGTATTTGTTAAACTTTTCTCCTGTTCCCTTGTCCTAGGAAAAAAGGTCTGTTAGAGGTTCTAAAGTAAGTATTTTACCTCAGAAATGCATTGAGCAGGTAGGCTCCTTTTGTATCTATCAGACCTCTAGTGCGAGGCACTTGAATGTGAAGAACTGTATAACCTCTTCAATTTGGAACAGTCTCCTACGCCTCATTGTAGTTAGAAAGGCCTAATTATGTGCACCACTTTTCGTATATGTTGTTATTGGTGCGTTGGAGGCCACCTGAGAGAGGGTTCAGCAAAATTCCTCCCTGCTGAAACACAATGTTCATCAAATGGCACTCATCTCATTCGACCAGTAGAATAAGAAACAACCAGTAGGTTGTTTTCGGATTTTTGTGTGAAGTGAGTATAAGTGCCCAGACATCAAAAAAAAAAAAAAAAAAGGAAAAAAGATCAACATGCTAAAGTCTTGCTCTTTTCTTAAATATTTAAAATAACTATAAGAAATCTAGAGTCTCTGAACTTATTATCACTGTCTTTTAGGCTACCTGTTATGTTCATTATTCTTGCCCTTGTCAAAAAATCAAACCAAAACCAAAACCCACACATACAACAAAAAGACAAACTCCTAAAGATTTCCCTATGTTTACCACTGAAAACTTGTTATGGATAGTCTGTCTGTTTATGCATAAACCCGTATGACTGGAAAAGCCCCCAAGAGAATACAAGCTTCACAAAACTCGTATTGTTTTAATACAGTTATGTCTTCAGGTTACCTAGTTTCAAAGTGACCCTGAGTTTTCAGAGGCACTGTTAGGAATATCTTGACACTCTCCATTGCATGAGTGGTCATTTATGCTATTAGGGTAATAAGTAGAATAGATTTAACATGATACAAACACTAGATTTGAGTAAGCTTCTGGGAAACCTTTGCAAATTCACAAAGTTAATGGCTTAACCTCACAATTCTCTGATGGAAAATAAATTTTAATGGTTTTGCAGACTCAATCTACATTTCAACATGTGAATTTCCCCTAACTCCATAGTACTTGACTCCTGTTAACTGTTAAACTTAAACAAATAAAAACTTATTTTCCCACATGGTTTAAGGAGCTATACTGACACGGTTTCCTCTTCTGTGAATGAAGAATAAGGCATTTCTCATCAAGTACTCAGAGCACAGAGGCTGGAAATTGTAACATTAGAAGGGCATTTAAAAGTGCCAGTAAATATATGTGAACAGAAAAACAATGTAGAGACATGGAAAATGCATATGACACTTAGCAGACTAACAACAGAATTAGAGATTATTAACAGATGTAACATCTGGTTAAGGCCTGCAAGAAAGGAAGAAAAAAGTTTGGATTTGTCCTCTGAAAGTGTTGAAATTCTGCACAGCTGTGATAGGTTACATAAGCCAAAATTGTGGATACCATCTCAAAAGAACTATTGCCTACTTTGCAGCCAGAGCTCCTACAAGCCTACGCCAGCCCAAGGATGGCAATGCTTACTGTGCTGGAAGCTGGTTCCAAGTATTTTGTGCAGCAGAATTTTGTTCGGGTGGTTAGAAGACCGGCAGGAAGAAAAAAATTTCTTAGGAGATGATAGTGGATTTGAGCAGGAATTTGTAACATCCTAGACCTTAATTATTACTAGGAAAAACAGCCCGTGAAATTGCAGGAAGCAAAGACTACTGTACACGCTAGCAAAGCCATGACTTGTGGTAAGAGCTGGTTCCAAGGTGATAAAGAGAAATTCTGATTTTGACATTCTGGTTGGTAGTAATGAAACAAGTCTCTGGTTTGTAGCTGCTCAGCTGCTACAGAAAAATGTTTTCCAGCCAATCCGTGTATAGGACACGCTTTCCTGGGTTTCTAATCTTGTTCTTTTTTTGCCTTGTTCTGACTTTGCTAAACAACGTGCATTGTATTAGCAGAGCAATGCATATTGATGTTTCCTCGTATTAACAGTGAAAAGGGAATACTGATCTCCTTGCTCCCATTATATGCTAGTGTTATCTCCCTTCAATGGATTACTTGGAGTTTATACACGTGGCCCAGAGTGATTTGTAATCACTGTCTTTAGTTCCTCTGTCCTTGTAAAGTAAAATACTGAATAGTTCACTTGCATGTCTTTGCTGTGTATTTAAGTGACATTAAATATCATGATTAAGGGCCAGATTCTGCTACCCCTCATCATGGAAAAAATCCTGGGATGACTAGAAGTCGTAGTATTACTTTGTATGTGTAAGAAAACAGAACACAGCCTGCAAACCACTAGAAAATCCCTGAAAACATAGTGGGAGAGGTTTTGCTCTCAACCAGCAATTGCAAGCCGGAAGGCCTCCTGCTTACCTCCTTCCTAGGGCTCTGAAGGTTGTGGCAGGTTTGCGTATTAAGTCCCTCATCTCCTTTGCATTCTTGCGTGAAAGAAGCAGGTACTGGGGCATCAGAAGACATTATAGCTAAATGAGCCAAATTCAGCGTAAATGCTCTGGAACCCTGTAAGGAGAGGCTTTGCTAGTGGGTAGGATGAGTTGCTGAGCCAGACTTTAGTTGGTTTCATATCGGGAAGATGACATTTGTTACTGGGCTATCATCACTTTGCTATTAAAAAAGTTTGTAAGAATAGTTGTAAAGCTGTCTGTTTTCTTGTCTTACTGGGTCTGGTTATTGCTCCTCCCTCATTTCGGTGGTCTTAGGGGGCCTCTGTAGCACTGCCTGACTACAGATCCTGTTAGATGATAATTAGCAGCTTTGAATTACATTTTTCTATCCCAGTCCAGACTTCTTACTTGCTTAAGCCTTCATCATAAGCGTTTTCTTGCAGGGAAAAGAGCTTCCAAGGTCTGGGGTTCATGCTACAAAGCATTAACGTGGAGACTGAAACAGATGCTTTAATAAACTGCCATGGACATGCTACATAGCAGAAATCAGGATGTGCTGCTGAAAGGTTTGCTTTAATGTCTAGACTATAGATGTTTTTATTGGATAGTACTTGTTCAGTTATCGATTGTGGGGAGAAAAGTCTCTCTTTTCCAAGTCAGCTTTTATGTGGGAAGCAGACAATGCGAGAGCATCCTGGATATTTGAAAATATAAAGTCCCAATAAAATAATACACCTCCACTTCTATTAATGCTGTTCTTGAAAGCCAGAAAGCAGAAAACAGCAATGAGAGTAATAAATACTTCAGTTAATGTAAGGGGAGAGCCAAGAAACAGTAGCATTATCCACTTCATTCTTGAGAATTTTATGGTGAGAGCTGAACACAGCGTGTGACAGTTTTCAAAAGACATAAATCATAAGAATGCACACTAATGCCTTTACCAGAGAGATGAATATGTAACAGTTTTATGACTGACCTTCAATGTGCAGGAATAAACAATATTGCCAGTGGAAGGGTCTGCTTGCTGGTTACCAGATTATGGTATTGTTTGAACTTTCCTACTCTAGAAAATGCAGTGAAGACTTTGTCATGGAATGATCTTTCAGTCTCATACATATGTCATTCTTGTGCTGGACTAATTTCACACAATTTAAGGAACATTTTCAAATAAACTATTTCTTTATTTTCATCTTTCTATGTCTGCAGCATATTATTGAAGCTTTGCTAGACATTCAATTATATATATATTCAAATATATATATATATTCAATAGATATATGCATAAACGTGTCATTATTTGCCCCTTATTTCCTTACTTTGGAGATGCCTAAATGTGTAATAATAACTACAATGATTTAAAAGCAGTTTCAGGAGTTTCCCAAGGTACATCAGACTTAATTTGTTGTCAGTAAAAGTGTGAGAAGTTGATGTCAGAAATAGTTATGTAGAATGCTTAAAATATAAATTTAACATATGTTTTTTGCCTAAACAGAACCAGGCAGTAATGACAGTGACTTCTCTGGCTGTCATGCTTGGTAGTTTGTGAGCTTCAGTAGTTATCAATACCCTCTGGATTATACACTAAAATATTTTTAAAATACCTTTTGCCACAATGAGATACACAAATCTGCATGAACTTACCTGCATACTTGTTGAATTAGGCGATGACATGAAATAATGCAGTCTTCCCAACATTTTATTTTATGTATAAATCACAGCATTTGCATTATCCACTGTTAGACTACTGGCATTAGGTTGTGATGTATGAACAGTCAAGATGATGGTGATGCGGGTTTTAATTGTTTTAAGAAAACTCTAAAGCAAACATCTATTTTTTTTTCTTTCCATGTAAACATCAGAACTGATTATCAGACTATAACACGTACAGAATGCTCTTTGCATATTTTCATGAGGAAATTTCTTACACAGCCAGCCAGCTACCGAGAAGATGGATTTGTGTTTTGCACAAAGTCAGTGAAACGAGCTTGCCAGGTTGCAGCTCTCCTAGATGTCATGTTGCTCTTGGGGCAGAAGGTGGTGCTGTTGATTAGTGACAATATAACACGGTAGCCTTCCAACAAAGAGATGATCAATTTGCCATCACTGCAGTCATTCTTTATTGAACTTAAAAGCAGCAGCCATCTGGAACTTATTCTAGTATTTGACTTCAGTTACTTTACTGCTTAACAGTGACCTACAGAACAATTTAACCATGTTGCTTTTCCCCTTTTTATGTAAATCAGAGAAAACAGCCAGAGAAAGTAAGTGGTGTAACACAATACATAACGTTTTGTTACCTGCATTACAGCATAGCACGGACTGTTCCAAAAGAAAAAAAAAAAAAGGCATAAAAATCTCATTTGGGGAAGTCAGAGAAAGGCTGTTATAGAATAAGTAAGAAAAAGATTCAAACATTTTTTATCCAGGTGTTCTTAGAATATGAAGGTTTCCATTCAACAGAGACTTCATATGTGAAAAATCTTTCTTCTGCAATAAAGAGCAGGGTTCTATTAAAATTGTTTAGTACCTTTAGTGCTTGTGAGACACTGCAGATATCAGGCCTGTGCTCAAAAAAAATGAAGAGAACAAGAACCTGCATTATGATTTTCCTTCCTCATGCTGTTCTTATTATGTGGAAAAATAACTCTTGCGATAAGAGCTAGAAGACTGCTTGTTGGCAGCATGCACATTTATAGTGGTAGTCAGGATTCCCACTGCAGTGCTATTTTTTTTTCTCTTGTTCACTACAGTTCACTTTGTTAACTACTCTGAGACTATTATATGCACGAGATACTACAGTCTTACATTTCCACGTGACTAAATGAACTCAAGGAGCATTAAGTTTTGTCCACAGGGTATTAGGACCTTATTAAAAGGCTAGACTGTATTTTGGAGTCTCCCATGACAGGTTACCTGGACCGTGGGTCCGGTTGTGTAGTGATTGCTTACTTCCACCTCATGCATGTGGAGTCTGTAGGACAGCTCTGCAGTCCTCCTCCCCCAGGCCTCTCATCCATCTTACATCCCATTCTCACTTGAGGACTACGATCTCAAGTGGCCAGGTCCTTTCTTCCCATCATTTTTTCTTCCTTCCACTATAAAGAGGAAACAGGGCAAGTGCCGTGGTTCTCATTTCCAGTGGGAGCTAATCCTGCAGTGTGAGAATTGGAGTGGCTCATATAGGCCAGAGTCAAGGGTCACCTTGCAAAGGATCTCATGTCCACCTGGCAGGGGCATAGCACAAAAAGTGTAAGGTAGAACGTAAGTCTAAGGCAAGCTTTCTCCTGACAACATAATCGACTTTTGAGGCAGTCAGCAGTTTATGCTACGCCTAAGAAAATGACTACCTACTTTTTATGCTATTGCAAGCAGTAGCATAAAATTGCTACTGCTCTTGCCTCTCTTCAATACAATTCCTTTTTGAATTCCTTTCTACTTTTGACTTCCACAGCATGTTACAGTAATTGATTATATTCCACCATTTAACGGGGTGATGTCTCACTCTTCTTTTTACATTTACTTCTTGGTGAAAGGACAATTGGGGTGGGGAGGGATGTTTGTTTTTTTTTTTTTTTTTTTTGAGGCATAACAAATAGTCATTAATTACCTATCTCTTCCACACACTATTTTTCACAACTCTGTAGCCTTTTTCCATGTTGTCCTCGCAGTTGGGTTATTTCTAAAAGAGTCCTGTTCTATTTTGTCTCTGCGAACTGTACAGGATTCCACATAAACAAAGTAGCCACCAGCATGTACCAAAAGAGAAAAATAAAACCACACCTTGGAAGATGGCAAAATATCAAAATTAGTACTTGCAAAACAGTCATATCCTCAAAACTGGGTGTATACATTAATTACACATCTTAAAATCTCTCTTTGGCACCACAGTGTGTTTATTCCTTATTTAGAGAAGAAGAAACAGAAATGCAGGTAAGTCAGGCTGCTTACCCAAGGTCACAGTCTTGGAGTTGAGATCACTTACAAGTTTCGAACCTGTAAAACAACACTACCTGCCTGTGCTCCTCACCATTCTGGAGGTACTTACTTCCCCTGTTGCATGTCTTCGCTACAGAATATTAACACTTGGTTTTTACATTTTGGGTGGTAATTACAGAAAAGTCCTGACTACAATTGATAGTGCTGGATGACCATTACGAAAATTCTGTTCAAGAAAAGGTGACAGGGTTTACTCTTCCAGATGCAAAAAAGATTAACAGCTTAGTTGCCATGAGATCCCCAGGTGCTTAGCTGGACATCCACTGGAGATGTTAGAGATGAAAAAAGTGACATTTCAAGATGCTGCTTTTATCTGAGGGCCTTCAGTGCAAATTACAGAATGTGAGACTGCTCCATCAGGAATCCTTGGAGACCATTGTTGTTTTTCAAAGTGCTTTCAAGTGCTTTCACAAAATAAGCTTACCTTACATTTCTTTATGCAATTACTTCTTCTGTCTCTTTGCTCCTCACCTGTTCTTCCTGGGACCTGTAGTTTTACTTCCCAAATTGATTTAACTTTTCTTCTTAACAAAAAAGAAAACTGTAAAACTGCTTCTTTTCTTGGGCTTCTTATTGCCAGAAGACTTTTCCAGTTCTATGACATAAAAATAAGTTTTCCATGAGATTCCCTACTTATGCTGTGCTGCTTAGTCTCATGGTATTAAACATAATCATTAAAATATACACTGTACTTCTGACTTTTTTTGTCTTCTGCCAACAGAACTCATGACTGCATCATAAACAAAATAAACACAGACATGTACACAGAGGACAAATGCAACAGTACCAACGATTTCAGGTTCAGGATCTTTCTGTATTAAGCTTTGACTCAGTGGTTAGGATAGATTAGACTGCATTAGATGAGAACGTGTTTTTAGCCAAACCTCTTTTTTGGGAACAGTAGTGAACAATTGCTTTCCCTTTGCTCTCTCAAAATGAGGTTTTGATACTCTAAATTATAAGATGAAGCTCTTCAAACTATCAGGAAACTGAAAAAAATTCCAGTAATATAACTGCCACGTGTTATGTAGAAAGTATTGGTGTTCTGAAGTCCGCATTCACTCCTAGTTATGAGTAATTGGTAAGGTCTGTCCTTCAAACCTCTCATTCCTTTGGATGCTGCTGAGATACATCCCCATATTGTGGAGTGGACTAGAAGGCCTTGACGGTAAAGCATTTTCCATGATTGACTTTGTCATGCTGTTATTAACCTGCAGAGCTGGTAAGCTGAAGTGCAGTGTGCCGGGTTTTGTCTTTTGTTTATGGAGCTGGATTGCAGGATAGGCATGCTCGGGAGGGGCATTGTTATTTCATACTGCATTGTTATTATATGTGATTTGCTGTGAGAAAGGTGACAAAATGCATGCATTAAATATTGATACTTTCTGTCTTTGAATATTACACGTATTAATTACACCATTGCTCCCCAATCAATGAGATAATCCTACTTAGAATAATACCAAGGACAAAAATAAAAATAGTAACACTTTGTAACAGTGCATCCAACATTGAAAATGGCACTTTCAAAATAAATTAACCTGGGTATTGGAAGCAGTTCACATAGAAATTATCGTCACATGGGATATACTTTTTCATAGCCAGTATTCTCGTGTCAAGGCCTCTACATGAAGGATTTCTTCCGGGACTCAGTTGCCTTCTCCTTCTCAAGATAGTATGTGCAAGACATTAACATATTTTAGTATTATCAAGTTGTTGAAAATTGCTAGAGAGTAGTCATGTTTTTGGGGTAGTGTGTCAGGCATACGAATTATTACAAATTGTAACAGGAAAATTATTTTTCTCTTATATGTCTCTGTGTTACGTGAGATAAAGAGAGGAAGAGTGCAGCTACTCTAACTGTGAGAAGCTGACACAATACACAGCAATCACTAGTGAGGTGGGCTTTTTTAAACAGGTACTCCCAAAACTCCAGTATTTTATTCACCATTTACTGTACTACGATATATTGGTGGACATTCTTGATTAAATCTGCATAGCTCAGCAAAATATCAAAGCATCTTTGGGCTTGGTCTGCGATTGTCCTCAAGAAAAAGCTTATCCACCTTTTATGCAAAAAAATACAAACTAGGGTAGCACTTTTGATGCAGAAATGAAGTGGCAGCATGTGCCACAATAAATCCATCTGACCTACTGAAACCAAAATGTATGTTGGCTTTTATAAAGGATGGCAATTCATGAGATACCTGCACAGAAAATGAAATACCTAATAGGTTTGATGCCGTATTTTTCAGACATGCACTATATTGACTGAGAGTTTCTTTCAGGAAGGGGGAAGAGATTACTGCCGTTATCTCTCTCTCCGGCTATTTGGCAGTGTACAAAGACCCATTCCTTGTTACGTACAAGTTTACACCAACATCAGAAAAAGTTGTGCATGAGTGAGTAAAAACATCACAAATGGTCCCTGGACTGAAGAGTTCTGTATATGGTTAAACTTCCATTAACTTCAATAATTACTTCTGTTTACAGCAGCACTTAATTTTTCCCATGAAATTGCAGTGATGTGGCATGATATTTCAAATCTGTGAACATCTGGCACATTCCTGGAACTGTTTTTATAGGATGTCTTCCATAAAGTGAAGGTTTTCCCTGTATCAGAAATACTGATACATATGAGCTGATGAACTGACCTGTTGTTCCTTTTAACATTCCTCCTGAATATTCTTAGGGAAAAACAGTAGTCACTGAATTTCTTTTCAGAATTTAAAAATGATTTCTCAGTAACCTCTTTTATCATAAAAGCTTTCCTCTACTTAGTGTACACTTTTTAAAGCACAGTTTCATGGTAAGTTACTTTAGTATTTGCTGCTTACGACATAAATAGGAAAAGTTTCTAGACCCTGAATATTATCTCCTTATTGCCTCTCTTTGAACAGAAGAAGAATGTACACTGCCAGAGACTCAGCCTGGATGCAGTATTTTCCCATGATAAATATCTTTTCCTTTTTTTCAGCCCTGCAAAGTACTTTTGTCCTTTATTTGCCACTAATGCTTATGATAAAAAATTAAATTACTGTTCATGCTTTCAATAAGTTTCCCTCAGAGGATCTCTGCTAAAGAACAAACATTTAAAAGGGTTGCAGAAGCTTTAGTTTTATACACAGCCCTACTATATTATTCATTGCAATGCATTTTTAATGTCACAGAAAGAAAAGTAAAATATATTTTAATTTCTGGGACTAGGCAGCCAAGTGATCCAGGGAATCACAAATTCACAAAGGCTGAAGACAAATGCATAGAGTAAAAAAAAAAAAAACCTGAACCAAGCCCAAACCCTCCTAGCCTCTAATAACCTGAAGGTTTTCATGAGAGATTTGTAAAAACTCTTACTGGTTGAAAATCTCCTGAGACTGTCACCATGGTGCACAGATGCTGGGAACCTCTGACCTACAAGCATTCAATGTGCTTCAGACACTCTCTTTTTTCAGTGAAGAAATAGGTCAGCAAGATTGAGATAAAAAAAGAAAAAAGGCTGAAAACAAAGCCATAGCTATTAACATAGCTTTTGGGATTATGATGAAGGTTTCTCCTGCTTCGTCTCGTTCTCTTTACTTCTTATAAAGAAACCAACCTTCTTTCTTTTGGTACGTTTGTTCATAAACAAACTCTTTTTGACTAAATAATTGCAATGATTTATGTGAGCATCCTTTTCAGTGTTTGAAACCTGGGTACTATTTTACAAGAACAAAGAGTGAATAATGTTCTTTACTTTGCTTATGAATTGTCAGGGCTAATGGCTTTCTTTGTATTGTATTCTCTTGGAGTTCAGCAATTCATCTTCAATCCACAAAAGTTACGACATCTAGTGAAGAATTGATTTACAAACCTTTCTGATTGTAAGACTGCAGATTAAACCTTATGGACACTGTGTTCTTCAAACATCAACACACCCTTTATGCTACACAATGATGGAATTGCATCATTGTTTGATATAATAAACAAAAAGTAGAGCAGGATTTTCAGCTTTTGTTCTGTAATTCACAACAAAGGGTCTAATCGACTGTAACTTTCAAGCATGCATTTTGAAGTTTGGAAATGCATATGGTTAATAGATATTTCTATAGACTAAAAAACTTAATTTGCATTGTAGTCTGCCAAACATCTGATAGCGACTCACCCATTACATGAAACAAAACTGATCAGAAATTTGAGAGTAATAGATGCAGTTTACTTTTAAGTGGTGACTGTGAGGGCTAATAATTTTAAAAACATAATTATTTTAACAATGAAATCATCATATTACAAAAGCAATTATCACAAATTGGTAACTTCTTATTATTTCAATGGTCCTTTATGGATTGTTAGGATCTTATTTTAACAGAAGAGGACAATATATGTCAGTGCAGGTAGCTGATAATTCTCAGAAAGCGCCATTATTTTTTTGGAAAAGATGTTGTCATTCAGCTGCTTGACAAAAATATTAAACCCAGTGTAAATCTTGGTAACTTTACTACAGCCCCTCAGTCATTTTTTTTTCTCATCTTGATGAAGGCAAAGTTCAGAGTTGCCTTGGGATGCACTGTTTGGTTAGGGGCTGCAGGTGGATTTCTCATAAAGACATCAGAAGGTTTTATGGCATTCACCACTTACCCAGACTAAAAGGAAGAGGGAGCACTTTATCAGTAGTAGAGGCATTGGCTGTTAAAAACAGGAGAGTAGAAAATGCCAGTGTTCATGAAAAGTCTGTGGGAAAGAGGACTAAGTAAAAAAAATAAACTCAGACTCCAAAAATGGTTGCAGTTGAAATAAAATTTGATTTTGACGAAAGGAAAGTTTTATGAGGAGGCATTCAGGGTGATATTTAGGCAGTTTTTCAGTCCATTAATCCATGTTGATGAAGAAATCTCTTTACAGACTGGGCAGAAAGTATTCAGGGAAGCAAAGCCAAACCCAGGAAAGAAAATTATTGAAGGCATAAACACAGAAATAGTTGGATAAGCTTTGCACAGATTAAGATACAAAAAGAAATCAGAGTTCTGGGGAAAGCTGAAAGTATGAAGGTGTCATTGTAAGGAATGAAGACATTGCTAAAATGAGACTAGAATTTTTGGAAAGTTTGGAAATTTTTTTTGGAAAAAAAATTTTTGGAAAAAAACTTTTGGAAAGTTTTGGAAAGAAAACTCTCAACAACTCAAAGACATCAGGAATATAAAAATGGAAAGAATTTTTTGAAAGAAATTTGGAAAGAAAAAGGATGGTTAAGCTGAAAGGAAACACAGTAGCTAAAGAAAAATCTGATGTTAAAGAAAATTTTCAGAGCGTTTTATCTCTGCAATCAGTTTTGATGGAAGTATATATGGGGAAAAAGAAATATGAAGAACTGTCTACAATTAATACTTTAAATGACTTGTTAAAAATATTCTTCTGAGATACAAATCAGGAAAATCATGGTGAGAGCAATAATTTGCAGATAGAAGCCATTTTAAAGAGTAAAAGGGGATGACAGTTATGGCAGCTTCAAACCAGAGTGAACTGGGCATGCCTGCTCTGCTGGCTGATGAAGAAACTGAGAAGGCCAATAATGATGTTTGTAATTTTAATCTATTTTTGTTTCAGCTTGGTTGGAAGCATTGTGGAAAGCTGCAAAATCACATGGCATTCAGATAAGATAATTGCAATTATGGGGGCTGTGTTTGAAGACTCCTCCAGCATTGCAAAAAAATTAATGAAAAATTGAAGTAGTCAAAGCTTGGTATAATATAAGGAAGCATAGAATTACTATAGCTTTTCATCATATTCTTAAGCTACACAGTAAGAATGATAAATGAGGTAGAGGGCATGACTTGAGATGATCTAAAGTTAAGGTCCTTAGCTAACACAGATGACATCACACATCTGAAAAAAAAAAAGCTTGAATTATTGATGAATCAAATTAATAATTAACCTTGGAAGATTGGTTTGGTCAACTTTGACTCATAATAAATGCCAAGAAGATGAAGTGGCTGCAACATGAAAAAGAAGCAGTAGGAAGGGCAAGTGAAATGTGGCATCTGTGAAGTCAAAGAATGTGCAAGATTCCTTATGTGCACAGGGGAACTTGACCACCTCTGAGGTTTCCTTCAGGATGAGAATAAAAGGAGAAGTGCTTCACAGGAACTGATGAAATTATAAACTGATAAAAACCTTACTTCTCAAAGTACAAACATATCAAATGCTTGCACTAGCAGACAGTATCACTCTATGGACTGGGAACACTTTAAATGAGAGAAACAACTGTAGCATACATCATGAGAGCAATTTGAAAGATGTTGGGTATTAAGTGAAAAGATTTTACATGAAGAAGGTGAAAGGAAAATGGTATATGAAACCAAGGAAAGCCATTGGATATATTCAAAAGATAATGGCAGTAATATTGCAGAAGACATAACTGTTCACAAAAATGCTAAAATAAATCATGGAAATGCACTAAAGTCTGCCTAATGGTCAACTGTCTGTTAGCTGTATGGCCTGATATCAATTCAGGGATTAATAAAGGAAGGTGGCCTGTGCAGGAATGGCCCATACAGCCTCTCTTGTCGGAAAAGATATTCTGTGATGAAAAGATGAGAAACGGAAAAAATCAGTGGATAACTCATTCTCTGCACATATGATTTAACTTCTGGACAGGAATGGAGGGGAATAGTATCCTCTGGAAATTTTGTCTCCTTCAGATGTACCCTACTAGACATCCACTGTATTTGAATTAACGGTAGGCACTTACTACATAACTTCATTACCTTTTCTTTATGCTGCTAGTAGAGTGGAATTAAGGGGGGGAGGGGGGAGGAGGGGGTTGGCCTTTCTCTGTCCCCCTGCCCACAGTGGGCTTTAAATAATGAAAACACAGAACCTCGCCTTCTGGTGAATCTCATTCATATAAATACATTTGAATAGCTCTTCTTGTGTACCGGATAGATTATGATAATGTACATCACTTGCAGGATTCTTTACCTTAGTTCTGATGTTTTCTGGTTTCACAATGCAGACAAATGCTGCACTCCTTGGGGCTGGGCTTGGAAGATGATCAATTTACTGTAGATATGAAATAAAAAGAAAATGCCGCCTCATTTTCACCAGCCCTGCACTTCTATTCATATGGTACTGGCTGTCTACATAACAATTTAGGCCTCTTGTGCAAACATTTTGCTATGTTCTCGTTTCTGAAAAAGATTTACATATAGAAGTAGAAAAAAAAATGCTGGACTCTTTACTATTTTCTTTCCAGAACATGTGTATTTTATGGATGCTGTAAGGGAAACCCATGTATCTGTGGCTCAAGGGCATGGTGGACATCGGGGCAGGGTGTCCCACGTGCAGCAATGCTCCTGCTCCCACTCCTGATGTCAGTGTATGTCATAGCAGGTAACCTAATAGATGTCCTGCAACAGTGTTAGTCCCTCAGGTGTATCAGCACCTGTTAATTGCTTTTCTCCCCATCCTCCTGAGTTGCAGCATTTTACCCTCTTCTCTGCCTCCTGAGACAGAAGTGTCTTTGGCCCTTCTGTTATCTTGCACTTTTGCTGCTAGAAGATTGCTGCCTGAGCATTTATCTGATCATCTCTTAATTCTTTTTGGTCCTATTTACCATGTAACTGAGCCCTTTCTGATTAATGTGGGCATAAGAACCATCCAAGACATCTGAAATCATTCTTATGAGAAAAACCCAAAGTTTAAAATAGCCAGAGGTTGACAAAGTCCTCATTTAAGCATTGTATTATACCTTTTTATACCTTTTTTTTTCTTAATCTGCCCTATCGCTATTCAGAAATGATCCACAGAATCCAGTTGCCCTCTGTGAAGGGATATATATTATCAGCCTAAGTATTGCTTCAGCTGCCTGGAGTTCAATAATGTAAACCATCCTGCATAAGAACTAAGGGAGAAATATTAAATTCAGAACACATACCTGCCATTACAAATTTATCAGTGCAAATAATAAAAAAACACGTTCATTCTGTCAAAGACTGTGCATGGAGTTATGCCATTTTGTACTGGCAGCATCTAATGATATTTCAGTCTTCTCACTCACTTATCAGAAAGAAACACACTTGCAGGACTGGAAATGAACACTTTTCTCCCTTTCAAACTCATGTATTATTTAAAATTACAAAATATTACTTTGAAACTTGCTACATAATTCTGGAAAATGTGTGATACTTACCTGTGCTGGTTTTGACTGGGGTAGAGTTAATTTTCTTCATAGTAGCTAGTTTGGGGCTATGTTTTGGATTTGTGCTGAAAAGTGTTGGTAATACAGGGATGTTTTCGTTATTGCTGAGCAGGGCTTACACAGAGTCAAGGTCTTTTCCGCTTCTTACACCACCCCACCAGGGAGTGGCGACTCTTATCCTTCTGATTCTCTCCCCCATCCCACCACAGGGTGGGGAGTGAGCGAGCGGTTGTGTGGTGCTTAGTTGCCAGCTGGGATTAAACCACAGCATTACCCTACAGCATGACCAAGTTAAACTCAAATCCAGTATGTATGGAGAACTTTGCCAGCCAGCTAAGTAGAGTCTATAGGGATCTTGCTGTGCTTGTGCAGTTCTCAAGGACATCAACAGGGAAAAAGTGCAAAGATCAAGGGCAGTTAAGTCCTTTACAACCAATTCTGTTTATTTCAAATCTACATGTATATAACTCTCTGGCTGACGTACTCCCTTAACTGCAATATTACAGAACAACCTTTTAAGGCCTTAGTACTCAATGTGTAAGCTTGTTTTAAACATACTGGTTACTTTGTGCCAGCTTAACTGGATCCCTGGAAATTTTTTATGCTTTTTTATGCCTTTTGTTGTAGAGTATCTGTAAATAAACAGGTATATTTTTACAAATGGTTTATTCAGAATCATTTAAGCGTGATGTAATGCTTCACTACATGTCTACTTTGATTGCCCAACATTTTTTCTGTTTGATTGTTTAAATTCCATTTTTCTAGTCCTGCCCCATTAAGCATTTCTAAAGAGGAAGGACAAAAGTCAACTTAGAAGACAACAGAGAAAGTATTTTGGATGCAAAGTTTTTGGCATTTCTTGTACATGTGACTTTCTTCCTCTGTCACTACACATTTTTCTAAGAAGAAAAATGGTCTGCCAAATGTGGAGCTCAAGAGTAAGAGAAACCTGAGCTTCAATTCAATGTTCCTAAAATCTTCTTGTTGATGACATGTATTCATTGCAAACTTTTTATGTGCTTTTGTCACTGCACAAATTTACAAAGACTAGAAGCTTTCCAAAGAGAAGGATTTTTCAGTTTTCCAAACAAGTCGTCACTGTTTCCAACAGCAGTCTTGCACCTTTATGTTTTAGATGGGTAATGAATAAACTACATAGTTTATGTTGTGAACAGCAGGTTTTTCTTAAACATTCCCTTCACAGTATCCTTAATTGCAAACTTTTTATATAACAACCATTACTACACCTAAAAAAATATTTTTAAATATTTTAAAACCTGCTTTTCTTTACTGATTTACTCAAAAGTTTAAAAAACTCTTCATGCAAAGCAATCTCATTAAATGATAATGAGGAAAACAATTTTACTTGCTTGCTTTCAAAGGTTTCTGATATGAGAGATATGTAATAGTAATTGAAAAAAAACTCCTAAACTAAAGGAGTATGAGTTTGAGATTTCTGACAAGAACATAATGCTCTCTGTATTTCATACCTTACTTCCTGACCTGAAGAGGTTACTTGACCTTCAGTCTTTTGGGATGCTGAATACCAGAAAAGCGTGCTCTGAAAGTTAAAGAAAGGGAAGGTCTCCTGGTAGTTCATGGTAGCTGAATGGACAAGATGTCATGAGGCTAATTGAACTTCTATCCCAGCTCTATTAGTCACTTACCCTATGACCTAAGTAATTTCTCTGTTCTTTGCCTTCCCCTCCAAGTTTTAGACTGAAATGTATGATCAAGCTAAAATAATTTTGAGGACATTTATTTGTAGAGATCTTGACACCATAAAGGGTTGATTCATTTCAAATGCTTATGTACTGCTGCACAGGAAAGAAATCATAAAGGGCTTTTAGAGGATACTGAAAAGTTTTGTTCTTTGCAATGAAATTGTCTTAAAAAATACCCACTTCACCTCATTCCAGACCACTGTTACTGTCTTGCAGTTATTAACCCTTCTTTTTGTGCCAATGCCAGATTTTTTGGGGAGCAGGTAAAGACATTTTTTAACACGGATCATATCACTAATCTACTGCATAGACTCAAAAATATTTCTTCTGGTGATTCAGAAGGGCTGAGGGCGTAGTATGAAACTGAATTCTAAGGATATCTGCTGTTACTCAGGAATCTGTGAGAGAATATACTGAACCTTTGTGAAAAATCTGTGGATTTATGTATGTATAGGTTAACCCCAGCTAAAGTTTAGGCAGCTAAACTCCACACAACTGCTTACACACTTTCCCCCACACCCCTAGTGGGGGGAGAGGAAAGGGAATATAAAAGCAAGAAGACTTGACGGTCAAGATAACAACAACAGAAGCAAGTAATAGTAATAGTAATAGTAATAGTAATAGTAATAGTAAAGTGAAGGATAAGTGGAAGAAGAGAGAAGAAAATCAAACAAGTAATGCAAAGTCAACCACCCACCATCTCCCAAGAGTAGATTGATGCTCAGCCAGTTCCTGAGCAAAACATGGCTAACCCTCCTAAACCCTCCTATTTTCCCATTCATTGCTGAGCATGATGTTATATGGTATGCAATCTCTCTTTGATTAGTTTGGCTCATCTGCCCAGTTGTCTCCCCTCCCAACCTATTACAGCCTTCCAGTCTATTTATTCATTTGGGGGAGCAGAGTGAGATAAAGAGAAGGGCTTGACTGTGCAAGCATTGATCAGCAAAAGCTAGAACACTAGTGTCTTATCAGTATTATTTTGGTCAAAAAACTAAACCACAGCCCCATATGAGCTGCTATGAAGAAAATAAACTCTATCCTAGCCAGGTCCAGTACAATATATAGTACATAAACTTTTTTTAAACTGATAGTAATTTCTCTTTTCCCCTGACAAGACTGAAGTCAGAGTTACTGCATCTCTTTCTTCAATAATAGCTGAAAGCAATTAAAAGCAATCTAGAGACTGCAGTTCCTTACTCCGCTCAAGGTGATTGCAGAAGACATGCAGAATCCCAAATTAAAGCTTTATCAGGAAAAAATTTGCATTTTTTAACTTCTAAGGGCAAAAAGCATATCACAAGCTGTTGTATAAAGTGATTACCCACATGGTTCCACACTTACCAGTTACTGAATATCTTAGGTCTTAAAAATATGTATTTACCTTTGCTGCAGTGTACTAAAGTATCTGTTTATAGAACAGGGTGAAATTCTGTGCTCAGATACTGTGTTCAAAAAACCCAGATTGTTTTTGGCCAAAATTATTTGTCAATATATATTGCATTCATTGATTTTTTTGTTTCAAACTTTGTCTCTCCAAAAACCTTGAAAGCACATTAAGGTTCAAAGTGTTTTGTTTCAGTAGTGTATATCTGATAAACAACTCTATATTGAAAGTCTTCTTGGAAGCCAGCTAAAAATCAACCTCACAGGGACTTTTCAACCCATTCCTAGGACAGTTTCAACTGTCCTGGTCCTACTTGCAATGTATAGTCCTTCCATAACATCTTACTTTCTCTACATCCTGTAGTCTTTTTTTACTCTAAAGCCTACAAAGTTGACATATTCTGAAAATAACAATATTCCAACCGCCTGTCTTTTTTTCCCCATGGATATATATCTGAGCTTCCACAGCTCACAGTAATTTGTAAAGTTTTGTTTCTGCTGACAGATATTAAACAGGACTCAGTAGAATGTGGTATGTACACAGCACTGTGGGAACTTGAATGACCCCATGAAGACAAGATCATTTGTGTTATGTGTTAGTATCAATAACTTGTAGGAAGATGGTTGAGTTGCACAAAATTGTTAACGATACCTTTGATAATGCACCCTGAAAATATGATCCTTGAAATATGCCACTGTTGTTTAATACTAAGAAACACAGCAATGTAAAAAAAGAATTTTGCTTCCTAAAGAAATCATATGGGTGCAAATTAAATATTTGAAAAGCTCACAAATTAGTTCAGCTATGCAAAACATTAGTAGCATTATGGTCAAACAAATATAAACCTTAAATCAAACTCCAACGTTTAGAAAAATCAGTTTTCATTTATTTGGGTTTTTTAGGCAAATAAAGACTGTCCCTGAGGAAACTCACAATGCTTTCAAGATCTTTATTTCCTCAGGCCACTTCTACCACATCCTCTGTCTTCCTGCACCATTCCAAAGGAGTGATCAAAGTTTTTTCCTTATTAGGCACTGAAAGAGGAGGACAGGTGTAACTGTGTTGGGAGGAACAATTCACTTCTACCTAAAATTTTTGAAGAAACGTTCTTGTGAGCAAGTAAAAGCTTGTTCAGTAACAGTATTGATTCCTGTCAGAGATTATTGCATCTTCTTCTAATGTACTGCCAGGTAGGAATTATACTTACGCACTTGGGGGAATTGCAATAATAATAGATGGTCCAGAGGGTTCTGTACACAGGACTAATAGTGATTAGTATACAGAAATAGCAAACACAGTTTGTGCATTGTCCATGGACCATGTTCTTCTGGTATTTATAAATTAATAGAAATAAACGACAAACTGGTTAAGCAAAATACTAAAACTTACATCTTTCTATTACATTTTAGTTGGCTAAGTGTTTGAACCTTTCTCCTTCTTGATGCCTGGGATGACAGCCCAGATCCTTGTCTGGTGCTATTGCAATACTAATTCTATCAATTAACAATCACAAACAAACTTTGGCATTGAATAGTTTGCTGAAGGTACCTTATTCAGCTCTTATACTTTAAATCACTGGCTCTAGTTCCTCTTCCAGCCTTTCACTATGTAAAACAGTCTCATATTTAGCAGTCACTAAGACTGCTGAAGTCAGTTAGTTTTGCTGTTTATTTTAAGAGAAGGAAGGATCTCTGGTTGTTGACTGACTCTACAAATGTTCACAATGCCTCCTTGGTAAAGAAATACCATAAGAGTAAACAGGGCTTGGCAAATTTTTCAAATTGTGCATTGAAAATTCATCACGTTGTAACTGCAAGTGATGTGGATGTTTTATATCACAACCCTGCATGCTAACATTACTCAAAGATAAATGCCCTTGATAAATCCCATCATTTTCACACTTTGAGTGTAAAGTGTTGAAATAAAAACCTGATGAAGCATAAAGTGTTGAAGTAGCATGTTATTTTCAACCTTTTATCTGTCATTTGCCATTTATTTCAACACTTTATATAGTACATTAAATACTCATCTGTCAAGTAAGTGTTTGAAGGCCTGAGGACATAGAGATGCCTCTGAGCAGAAGCAAACACTGGGGCACTACTGATGGGTCAGAGATAGCAAGAGGAAGAGTGAAGTAACTATGACTGTTACAAGGCTAAAGACCTCAGGAGGGTCTCTGGAGATCCAGGGGCAGTGGAGGTGTGAAGTAGCACTGAGGGGGTTCCGGAGAGAAAGCGCTTCAAGAACAACATCAAACTAGCCAAGGGTAGCAGGAAGCAACCATACACCTTTTGTACAAGAGTATGAACATGTACTGGTGAGGGATAACTACCTGCTCATACCAGCAGATATTTGTGGATGCTTGGGTATCAAGATGCATTACACTGACTCAGTCAAATCTGGATATGTTGTGGGCAACCCTCTCACTTCTGCACAATGGAAAATTCCTTAGACAGGGCCATACATGCTTCTGAGGCCCATTGTCAGCTTTTGTGTAACACCACAACCATTTCAGAAAAAAAGACATTGGTTTAAAGGATTTTATGGTCAATTAAGTGCTTGTCTACCTGGTAGTCACATTAATTTGAGATCTGAATTTGAAGTATATTAGTTAAAGTGTATTGAATCCTCATGTGAGCATCTTTTGAAGTGAACTAAGTGAAATACTTCCACTATATTTCTGAGTCTGCCTGCATGACTGTTTAATATTCTTTAAATTCTCTTCTTCAGATTCAGACCTTTAATTAATTCAAACTAATGCATCTTGATGTCTTCGATTCAACACTCTTGGAAATAAGATTTTCAACAATTTTTTTCATGAGCCAGTTTAGAGAAAAGGTAGGAGTAGGTAGGACAGTATTCCCCATTTCTTCATCTTCCAGACTTGCATCAGGTCTCATGTGCATAAGAGAAGGCAGGGACATTAAAAGAGTCCTTCCTGGCTCTTTTCCTTTTCCTTCCTTATCACTTTTTTTGTCTTTTACTTCCATAAAGGACAATAAAAGATTTTTCTGTAAATACATTAGCAGCAAAAGGAGGGCTAAGGAGAATCTCCGTCATTTATTGTATGCAGGGAGAAACATAGTGACAGGGGGTGAGGAAAAGGCTGAGGTACTTGATGCCTCTTTGCCTCAGTCTTTAATAGTAATAGCAGTTGTTCTCCAGGTACCCTGAGCTGGAAGACAGGGACAGTGAGCAGAATGAAGACCCCATAATCCAAGGGGAAATGGTTAGTTACCTGCTATACCATTTAGACATACACAAGTCTATTTGGGCAGATGGGCTCCACTCAACAGTACTGGGGGTGCTGGTGGAAGTGCTCACTAAGACACTTTTGATAATTTATCAGCAGTCCTGGTGAACCAGTGAGGTTCCAGTTGACTGGAAGTTAACAAATGTGATGCCCATCTACAAGAAGGGCTGCAAGGAGGATCCAGGGAACTATAGGCATGTCAGTCTGACCTTGGCACTGGGGAAGGTTATGGAGCAGATCATCTTGAGTACCATCATGCATCGCGTACAGGACAACCAGGTGATTAGGCCTAGTCAGCATGGATTTATGAAAGGTAGGTCCTGCTTGACTAACCTGATCTTCTTCTATGACAAAGTGACACACTTAGTGGATGAAGGAAAGGTTGTGGATGTTGTCTACCTGGAGTTTAGTGAAGCCTTTGACACTACTTCCCATAACAATCTCCTGGAGAAACTGGTTGTTCATGGCTTGGACAGACATACTCCTCTCTGGGTAAGAAACTGGCTGGATGGCTGAGCCCAAAGAGTTATGTTGGACCTGGAGAAACTGGTTGTTCATGGCTTGGACAGACATACTCCTCTCTGGGTAAGAAACTGGCTGGATGGCTGAGCCCAAAGAGTTATGTTGGACGGAGTTAAATCCAGTTAGCAGCTGGTCACAAGCAGTGTTCCCCAGGGTTTGGTTCTGGGGCCAGTTCTGTTTAACATCTTTATCAATGATCTGGATGAGGGGATCGAGTACACTGTCAGTAAATTTGCTGATGACACCAAACTGGATGGGAGTGTTGATCTTCTGGAGGGTAGGAGGACTCTGCAGAGGGATCTGGACAGGCTGGATCAATGGGCCAAGGCCAATTCTATGAGATTCAACAAGGCTAAGGGCCAGCTCCTGCACTTAGGTCACAACAACGCCATGCAATGCTACAGGCTTGGGGAGGAGTGGCTGGAGAGCAGCCTGGTGGAAAAGAACCTGGGGGTGCTGGTTGACAGACGCCTGAACATGGGCTGGCAGGGTGCCCAGGTGGCCAAGAAGGCCAACAGCATCCTGGCCTGTATCAGAAATAGTGTGGCCAGCAGGAGTAGGGAAGTGATCGTGCCCCTGTACTCGTCACTGGTGAGGCCGCACCTTGAATCCTGTGCTCAGTTTTCGGCCCCTCATTACAAGAAGGATGCTGAGGCGCTGGAGCGTGTCCAGAGAAGGGCAACGAAGCTGGTGAGGGGTCTGGAACACAAGTCTTATGAGGAGTGGCTGAGGGAACTGGGGCTGTTCAGTCTGGGGAAGAGGGGGCTGAGGGGGACCTTATCGCTCTCTACAGCTGCCTGAAAGGGGGTTGTGGTGACGAGGGTGTTGGTCTCTTCTCCCACGTAACAAGTGATAGAACAAGAGGAAATTGCCTCAGGTTGCTCCAGTGGAGGTTTAGATTGGATATTAGGAAAAATTTCTTCACCAGAAGGGTTATCAAGCATTGGAACAGGCTGCCTAGGGAATTGCTTGAGTCAGCATCCCACAGGTACTTTAAAAGATGTGTAGATGTGGTGTTTAGTGATATAGCTTAGTGGTGGAATTGGCAGTGTTAGGTTTGCAGTTGGACTCGATTATCTTAAAGGTCTTTTCCAACCTAAATGATTCTATGATTCTATGACTTTTTCCCAGTCCTAGCACTTTTTGGTTCCAGACCCACTTCAGCTACCTTAGGCCTCTTGTGATCATTACATGGTACCTAAGTGCCCAAGACATGAAATAGTTCCGTGGGTTCCTAGTAAGCTGGGTTCAACCTGTGGCTCACAGGCTTTGTGAAGAGGTCTGTTCTTATGAGATCTGGACATATAAGAGATGGTAACATTTTCTCAGGATTCATGAGGAAATGGTCCAGTGTTTGGTCTAGGCTTGGGTACTGGTACTTACAGGTACTTCAACAGCCACTTCAGCAGATACTGTTTTCCTGGCAGGACAAGCAGAACTAAGAAACTCCCCTCCACTCCCTAGAGTTTCACTAGCAAATTGAATAGGAAGGAAGAGCTCTTCTACCTTAAAGGTGAATGTTTCCATTAACTGGTACTAAAAACATATATTTTTATAATGGTGAATGTGGTAAACTCTTGGCACAGCAAAAGAATAAATAAAACAGCATATGCTCTATAAAAGCTGCTTGAGCACACTTTCATGTTTTTCGTACTTATATAGAAATTCAGTGCCAGCAAACTATTACTCAGCTACTTCAAAGGCTGAGCAAAATTAAAGTACAGAAAGCAGCTTAATTTAGGTCTGATACTGCAAATAAGGCACTAAATGATGTAAACTTGTGTTGGAAAAACAATGTTTTTTTCAATATGTTCTAAGACACAGGAACTACATTTCCACAAAACACATATATATTTGTACAAGATTTAAATATAAAACCACTACAACTAAAACATACAGTCATTATTTTTCCTATTCTGGGCAAGTTCTTTTAAGATAGACAAAAATTCTGTTGTCTTATTAATGTGATTTCTTTTCTGGTAGAAGAATATAAGCTCAAATATTTAAAGTTCTTCAAAGTGTTCCCAATATGGCAGTTATCTGTTCATTAACTGTTGGGAAATTGAATCTCTCAGGGACACAAACTGAGATGAAGCCCAACTGTACTGAGTTATATTTGGTGACATCATATGACAGTGTATTCTATATTATCTGGCATATTGGATCACATATTTTTTATTATTCAGCACATTTTAAATCAATGGAACAAAACTATCCTGTCTTAATTCTGTCCATTTGTGTAGAATTGCTCAAAGGAGGAGCCTGAACAACTAGCTTTTTATTTTCTTTGATCATTATCAGTGATATATTACTTCTCAAATAAACCCATGATTTAACATAACGGTTGAAAGTTATCACAATGGCTAGATTTAAGTGTATCTGAAAAGACCTAAAGAATCTGTGTAGTTTCACAGAATCCTGTAAAATCAAACATGATAAGAAAATATAGAAAACATAACAATATTTTGTGGCAGCCATTAAAATTCTTTTTTCTTCTGTAATTTTTACCAGTCTTCATATGCAAAAAAAAATCCCCCACCCAAAACCCCAAAGGTAGCTCTTTTATATTCATATTTTACCCTCCCACCTAGCCTAGCCTTTTCTTCCTTTTTTTGGTTAGTGAAATAGAGGTTTTGGTAAGAAATCATCATCAGTTTCAACTCTGTGAGTTGAATCAGCTTCAGGAAAGCTCTAATGAGTGCCGGGGCCACTGAAAAGGAAGGGTGAAACTACAAAAGGGAGCTAAAATACATGTGGAGAAGGGAAGATCTCTGGTTTGGTGACAATGGTCTCTTAGACTCACTAAGCTTTGCATGGAAACATAGCTTAACTGTCCTTGTAAGTAACTCATTGCTTGATTACCACTCACCAAGTCCATACTGGGAAAAATGAGTTCACTGTTGTAGGCTGCTCCCACTTGAAAGGAAGATTATCCCGGTTACTGATTCTTAATTATGTTCTCTTGTTGCCTTTCTGCTAACAAGAAATGACACAGCCTTTTGGTATGTCATTGCTAATTTCAGGCACACATGAAAATAAAAAGGTGAAAGTGAGAGGCCAATACTATCTACAAAAGACCTGGCATCCTCAAATAATATTTATTTTGCAAACTGATGTGGATATGGATAGACATGTCTATTAATACTCTAGCCCCATCACATGGGATTCTATTTAAGCATGAAAATGAGACTCTTGCTACAGATTACAAATTAAATATTTGGTCCTGGGAAAAACTTATTTCAGTGAATTGATTATAACCAAAAAACAACTTCTGACATACTCTCAGGCTGCATCCTGAAAATTGGAAACATTGGCGACAACTATCCAATGTCACTGAAGATCAATATAACCCAAGACCAAGCACACTCTGTTTCATAAACTTTGTATTTTTGTATAAGAAATGCCTAATTTCTCGGGTGCAGCAGGCCAGGCACTGAGAGGCTTAGTTATATAATAGGTTCTATATTAATAGTTGCTTGTCACTGATTTTTATATCCTGCATTTAAGGATATTCATTTCAGAGGAAAGTGTTTCTACTGTGCTGATTGCAGCGAGGTTCATACTGTGGAGACTTTTTCAAACAGCATAATTAAATGATTTTCAATCGGTCTTATGCCAAAACACTCATAGGTTTACACCTACCTTTGATAGTTTGAAAAGGTTATCTACAGTGTATCGAAGATAAATGACTAAATGCAAATGCAGGAGATTCCACAGGTGAAAACAAGCCTTACGGCCACAACAAATAGCGCTGGAGGCTGAATGCAGCAGCACATCCCCTCTTCCCTCTGTGGGGGGTTTGCCACACAGGCCTTGTAACATATAGCCCTTCGTTTAGGGGATGATCGGGCTTCCCTATCCATAGCATTGGAAGCTACGGAGATAGAAATGAAGAGACAAGGCCTGGAGAAATCTGTACCAGGGAGAGGATGCAAATGTACAGGTTCTTTAAAACATGAGTAAAAAAGCTTTCCGTGAGTTGGAAAGGACACACTGAAGAGAGTGATCAGCATACCCCTGGGTAATTGTGCCAGTGCTGGAGTAGGTCTGAAATACTTTAAGCGCTTTGTCAAGTTTTTAGTATTTCTCTTTTTTTAGAGCTGGGACAGCTTAGCTTGCTGTGGGTCATCAACCTATTACTTATTCTTCCCCCAGCTGCCTTAAAAACTCATTCTGCATTTATTCTCACTAGTGACAGCTGTGAAAAAGGGTTTTGTTACAAAATGCTGATTCTGTGAAAACTAATGATGTTGGTTTTAACTGAAGTTCCTTCTGGAACAGCTTCTCAGGGCTAGGACAGAGTTTCTGCTCAAAGTGAACACACTGATGTTTGGACTAGTTATTTCAGGCATAGACTACTGACTTCTCAACAGCTCTCACACTAAAGAAACGTACACAAAAGAATGTAAATTTTCTATTACGCTCTAAACTGGAGAGACCTTTTGTAACAAGAAAAAATAGGACGGGTTCTGAAAGATCTAGTCAAAACTGTTTAGCATCCTGTTTATTACTTTCTGAGCATGGGTTTTGCTGAGGATTGGAGAATAGGGGAAGAAAATATGAATCCATGAAACAGGAAGATAAATGTTGTATGTTGTATAATGTTTTATCCATAATAGATATAAAACACATCTTTGTTCTAGTGGGCATTTGTCACTAGGCTAGAATGAAACCATGGGAGGAGAGAAAAAGTTAAAGTAAATGAATGTCAGGGTACAGTGTTTAGGGTTTCTCTGCATTACCATGAGGTAGACAAGAAGAAAGAAACCCCTGCCTGGTTTAACTGTTTTATAGCAATCTGATGATCAGGTGAGATATCGGTAAGTATAAAGAAGGTAGAGCAAAGATGGTGGTTTGTTTAAAGTGAAGGAAAATGGTGTAGAAGTTGATCCCAACTTCTCGAAGGATGTTGTTTTTCTAACACTCCCCTTTTTTTCCTGAGCTTCTACCTCAAAGGAGAAATAAAAAAGACAGCCTTTTGCATATGATAAATATGTTGGAGATATTTGGAGTAAAATAATCTACTTTTGAATATTATTAGTACAGATCAGGGTTTTCTTGTGTAGCAAAGACAAAATTTGATTCTTGTTTCTTTAACACTAGGATACAAAACTCCAAATCCTCTCTTTCTTGCTGAATGTCAGCAGTAATATGCAAAAATATTAGTACAGTTAGTTAGTCAATTTTCCCTGTCAAAGCTGTTCCAGTTGGCATAAATTATTTCAATACTAGTTGAGACAGAGCAAGAGAACATGAAGAGCTTAATGGCTTTGGAATGCTTCTAGTGCTTTGTAGGTGCTGAAGTGAAGTAACTAAATTATTGGCTGAAGAAATTTATAGATATAACCACTTTATCACATTTCTCTTTATTTTTAAAAGAAGGTAGATCAGTTCCCATAAGATTTAAGTGTCCACCAGAAGTACAAAGTTTATTACTAAGAGCATATATATGACTTCTCTGCATAGCTACTCTTGTTTCTTGTTTCCTTGCTTTTCCTTATCCTACCTTTTTTTTAATGTTACTTGTCGCTTACTACATGTAAGATATTTTTGTCTGAATTAGGAGAGATTTTATTTATTTATAGCTGGATTTCTCAGCTACACATGTAACTGAAGATGCACTGTGATAATTCTTTGCTAGCTAACTGGACAATAATGTATCCACATTGGCTTGTGGAGAAACAACCACCATGTTAGTATGATTGCACATTGTATTTTTCTCGCTGTACAGGTTAAACTATACGGGCTGTCAGAAGTCAGTTCTGGTTACTCAAGCTAGCTACAGACTAAGCACACTATCTGCACCTTTATTTTCTCTATGCTGCATATTTCAGTATGCAAAGCATCTGAACATCAGTGTCACTACATTGAAGTAAAATTGATAGAATGTGTTACAAAGGAGGTAAAAAAAGGGATCTTTTGGAGATAGCTTGCTCATTACCTTTCCACCTGCATTGTTTTCCATATTTTAAAATAAAAGGCTACCAAGCTAAAAGTTTACAGTTATTACAGATACATTTCAAAACAAACAGAAAAAGAGGTTAAAGCATTGCAAATCTATATAGGTAATTATTTTTCAAGTGTTCAGATTAAAATATGGAAAACTTCTAATAAAATATTAATGAACAAGTTCTGCAAGAAGCACAAGTCACATATTGAGTGGGCTTCATAAGTGAAGAAAGTGTTTGCATATTAGATAAACTATCGATAATCCCTATCCCTGTAATGGATCCAATTAATCTAGCAGATTTTCAATGCATTCAAATACCAACCTTTAAGAAGCTAGAACTGAATCAATATGCATGTTACACATAAACTGACAAAGATGAATTAAGCTGTTTTATCTAGCATAACCTTCTCTGGATTATTCATACATTACCTTCATCATGTCTCATGCAGCAAGAGTGATTCAAGTTTTCTTTACCATTGTGCCTGTCATCCTGTCATATTTTAATGTCAATGCTGTGTTTATTAGGGACATTTTGCCCAGGGGGGGTTCATTTTTGCCTTTCAGTCAGTGAAGAGAGAAAATATCACTGTGTCCCTGAGTTTTTGCATAGCATCACACCAACACAGAAAGTTGGTGACTAACTGTGCTGTCATAATAAGCACCAAGGATTTATAAAACATTTTGTTGGAACTCCTAACTCTGATTTTTTCATTGCTAATGACTTTCCTTGTCTATTCCCACACTGCTTCATACGGTGCAATTAAAAGTCTGCAAGCAAAGAGTGGACTGAATGAACCACCAAATCATTACAGCAGCCAAAAGTTCCCTACTACATGAGGGAAGGAAGGAAAAAATGAACAAAATATCAGAGAAGCAAGCCAGTTAACTGACATGACAGTCATGACACTTCCATTTAGAAGCTGCAGGTTAACTGTATATGCTATGTAAAAACACACTCGTAATTACTGAAAAATTGAGTCAACAATCGTGGCCATGAACTTACTAAGCAAGATCTCTAGGTATGGTCATTGTATCATTGGTATAATCAACTTTTCTTCCCTAGCACTTTGTCACAGTTGGAATTGTAGCTTTTCACCACAATGGTCTCCATTTTAAGTGTGAACATTCCCAAAGATAAGGGCCAAACATGGAAAATGCAAATGCATGTGTACTTCGTGAAGCTATAAGGTAGTTTTCAGAGGAACAGAAGAAATATATTCTTGTAACTTGCATATACCTTGGAGAGAATGTTTTCCAGGATGCTATTTACATCTAAGTTGAGTCTGGGGATAAAACATTTGCATAACAGTTTTACAAAACTGAATCTGTGGGCAGCAGAACTCCGCAGAGCTGTTCATCTTAATAAAAGAAACTAATGTCTGTAAGATTGGGTCCTTTATTCTTTAAAATTTGTTCTATCTGCTTGAATGCAAGCTCTAGCAAAAATATAAAGCACCTTTTCTTGCCCCTTCAACCTCAAATACTGGATATAGCAACTTTTTCAACTTTTTGGTATTTTATTGATTTTGACAACATACAGTTGTGCATAAAAACTAGTTTGAGCAAAAATTCCTCATATTGCCAAGACAGGGATGGGAGCGGAACTGAAACTTAAACAAACAAAAAAATCATTCAGCATTCAGCCACATGGAAAGAATTTCAGAGTCAAGCTATGCAATGAGCAGAAGGAACTCATCTTTGAGTTCCTTCATTTGAATGAATGGTCTTTGAACCATTCATTCAGTTAGTCACTTATTTGGAGAAGCATCTTTAAGTCACTTTCTATTCCTAAAAGAGGACATAAGAATTTAAGCCCCAAAATTCGATACTGTTACAGAGACTTCCTTTCCAAGTGCCTGGTAGTCACAGGGCTCTGGGGGTGTTGCCTCACCTGATCGGTGCAGTTCTGGCTATGAGTCAAGGCAGGCTGCTGTCCCTGCGCAGGAGCACCTTGTCTCAGGAGCTGGGCATTAACACCTTAAGTCTCCTCCAGAAGCTCTTTTTCTTTGTCTCTAGGGACTAGACTGACACATACTGTGTACACTAATGAAGAAATCAGATTATGAGACTTATTTACAGTAACACTGGTAATGAGAAAACAGGTTAAAACTAAAACTAGAAAAAAGAATAGACTAGACTTGGAAAAAAAATATGTCATGGAGAAGTCAGAACTCCCTGGGGAGAAGTGCTAAGAATTAAAATCCTTTCATAAGAAATATAATTAAAGATTTGCTAACAACTGTCAGGTAGATTTGTGGGTGAATGGCATATTGTTCTTTGCATTATCTCTTCTGAAATTTTGCTGTCTTTTTAAGCAGACTGTAGGAGTTTCTTAAGCATGCTTCCAGCTAATCAAAATCAAGTGGCCATAGAACAGGAAAGAATAAGCAGTAAAGTTGATATATTTGATTCTAACATTAAAATTCAACAATAATCCTTCACTCCTTGAGTGTGCCTCTATTTTATTAAGTATTTCAATGCAATATAATTAATTTATTAGTAGCAATTAACTTACTGGTAGCAATATCCTTGAACAAGGGCTGTAACTCAAGAAGTCATGCTTAATAAAAAAACCTACTGTGCTTCTAGTGACTCCTGCATAATGGGAGACGTGATACCCAAATATCTGAAAGTCAATAAAAAATGAAAATATATTAATCAGGAACTAGAACAGGACTTATTATGAACCAAGTATTCTATATTATAAAGAGCTGCTATAGCATATGCACAATATAAGCTGATGAGAGCATTTGATTTATTTACTTTTTAATTTTAATAAACCACTTACAGGCATGCATAGTCCCTTTGTCTTCTTTGTGACAATCGGACACAGCTTGGGAAAGCAAGTTCACTGTTCATTAGAGAAATGCCACCCAGAGGGTCCTTTCAAAAAGCTTTGTGTATTCCAGCTGGAAAAAAAAGTCTGAATGTTTTCCATAGCCTTGTACTTCAATTCTGATGTACTGTCATTACCAGTATTGCAGCAAAAAAGTGTTATTTCTTGTTGTACCACCTTGTAGACCAGTGTCACTAGGGAAATATCACTGCCTGCTTTGTAGGCAACTGTCCTATGTTAGATGCAGGTATATCATAAAGAACTTTAATTCTGACAGGCTTTCTTGGAGTGCAGTACTTTCCACCCAGCTGAGAGTCTCTTTTTATTTCCCTTATACGATAAAGTGTATTCCCTATTTACTACTATTTTTTGTCCATTTATAATTTAATAACATCTTTACTCTCTCAAGTTTTAAAAAATCGAAGAGCTCCTTCTCAGGGTGTTGATCATTGCCCTCCATTTTCTTTTTACCTTCAAACCTGCACAATTAACTTCTGTCACCTTAAAAGCCTTTCACACAACACATTGCTCCAGTTGTTGAAGCATATGTAATTACTTCCAACAGAACCTGTCCTGGGGCAAGCTGATTTCATGCAATTTTTATAACACCTTTTTTCATTATTTAAGCAGAATGAAATCTTTAGGGTAGTGTGATTAAACTGAAATTGGAACTATTAAAGGTACGGTATTCTGAGAAAAGGCAGACTCCTGTCATCTTTACAACAAGTAAAAGTTTTTTTCTTTATTTTTTGTAAGTAAGAAGAAGTTCAATCCACCTGGCACAGATATTGGCCACGTATCCAAGACTGTCATCATTACGATTTTTCATGAGTCTATATGAGGGTTTATTAGTACTTTATGGTTTGGGTTGTAGCTTAATTCAATGGAAGTACAGTCAGTGATTAGTATGATATTACAGGCCTGTCTAAAAATCTTTTCTGACTCAGCTAAAGAAAATCTGTGAAAAACAGATTCTGAGGGGTTAAAATGAGTCAGGAAAATGTTATGCAAACAATTCCAGCGAGGTGTTTCTTCAGTCTTAAGAACTCACAATTGCCAGTACAGAATACATGGATGAATGTTGTAAATTAAAGCTTGCTGGGATGGGAATTTCTGCTTCATGGGACATTCCAGATTGGATGAGAACAAAACACCAACACTGCGGTCTCCTGCTTTACAGAACAAACTATTTTGGGCCCATAAGCTCACCCATGATCAGGCAAACTGGGCAGCCTGCCAGTCTAGGCAGCAGGTAAATCAGCCAGCAGGCAAAAGGGCTAGGCAGGCAGCCAGCCAGGCAGCTTGCAAGTCCATCTGCCAGTCAGGCAGCCAAAAAGCTGGCAAGTTAACATGCTGGTTGTCGCCGTGACTGCCCAGCGGGACAGGCTGGCAGCTGGTCAGCCAAGCAAACCACCTGCCTGCCAGGGCAACAAACAGGATAGCCCTGCTGCCTGCTGCTTTCTGTCAAAGGCTCTGAAGGAATGCATGTATTCTTGTGGAAAGTGCCAGTTCTAATCTCCTGACATCCAACTATTCCAGGAGAATACATTTAACCATCTCTACTTCTAACAAGAAATATGTATGTTGAATATATTGACTTGCAGATAGCTAGTCTTGGTTGACTACAGAAAGACTCGGACACAATTTAGGGTTAAAATTATGAAATATAATCTCCCTGCTGCTTGATTGCATTTAGCGCTCTGATGGTTTTGGCTGGGATAGAGTTAATTTTCTTCATAGTAGCTAGTATGGGGTTATGTTTTGGATTTGTGCTGAAAACAGTGTTGATAATTCAGGGCTGTTTCTCGTTATTGTTGAGCAGTGCTAACACAGAGTCAAGGCCTTTTCTGCTTCTCACATCACCCCACCAATGAGTAGGCTGGGCGTGCTCAAGAAGTTGGGAAGGGACACAGCTGGGACAAGTGACCCCCACAGAGCAGGAACACCCCTGGAGGGACTGCAGCCATGGGTAAGGCCATACTGGAGCAGGTTTACTTCTGAAGGGACTGTGGCTGTGGGTAAGGCCATGGCGGAGCAGGTATATCTCTGAAGGCACTGTGGCCCATGAATAAGGCCACTTTGGAACAGGTGCACCTCAAAGCAACTGTGGCTGTGGATAAGTCTATGCCGCAGCAAGTACATCCATGAAGAGACTGTGACTGATTGATAGACAAGGCTCCACTTGGAGCAGGTACACCCCTAAGGGACTGCACTCTGTGAATAAGGGGCAAGGAGAGTAGTTCATCACAATGTTAAATCCAGTGGTCTGGTACTAAGGGACTGGGGTGGAGAATGTAATGGAAACACCTTTAAATTGTTATAACCCGGGATTTGAGTTGCATATTATAGGAATTACTACAGCAGAAACCACCCGAACCAGTGGAGGACAAGTCTTACAAGAAGCAGTGCAAGTGCAGCAGTGACCTGACATGAGCTGGCTTTGTTGCCCAATAATTCCACACAACACACCACCTCTCCTGTCCTGAATGACCAACATAACAGCTGGAACCCAAAGTCATGGACCAAATGAACTCAATGGACATTTTGTGGACATTTGTGGACATTTTATGGACATTTTGTGGACAGTTTACAGGGGTGATCCATAGACCAAAGGAATTATATCTGTATATTATGTCAATTAACTCATTTAACAACAAGTCAGTTGGTCCCATATTACATCCCCTCTGGTAGGACTGTCTATTACCTGGCTTAAGAAGTTATCTTCAATGCATTCCAGGAGTCTCCTGGATTGCCTACAGCTCACCATGCTACTTTTCCAGCAGATGTCAGGGTGGTTGAAATCCCCCAACAGGATGAGAGCCTGCAAGCATGATGCCTCCTGCAGCTGGAGTGAGAAGGCTTCATCAGTAGGTTCCCCTTGATCAGGTGATCTGTAGTAGACACCAACCAGAAGGTTCCCTCTGTTGCCTTGGTTTCTGATCCTTAACAATAAACTTTCAACTTGCTCGTGGCTGTTCTTCAGAGACAGTTCTTCACACTATCCATTTCTTGATGCAGAGGACAACGCCTCTGCCCTTCCTCACCTGTCCCTTCTGAACAGCCTGTAGCCATTGACAACTGCATTCCAGTCATGGCATTCGTCCCACCAATTTTCAGTGATAGCAACCAGGTCATAGCTTTCTAGCAGCATGGTGGCTTCCAGCTCCTCCTGTTTGTTGCCCATGCTGCGTGCATTGGTGTAGAGGCACTTCAGCTGGTCTGTTGGCCATGCCACCTTCTTGAAGGAACACCCCTTAATTCCTTTGAGGTATTTCATTGGTGTTTCCCTGTTGGTTCCTATTGCTGCAGGAGCCCCTGGGTCATCTCCATGAGACTTCAAGTGTGCTGCAGTGTACCCAGCAGGTCTCAGAGCAACAGGCTGATGGTGTTCGCTAGCATTCCAAATCTCTAACCCTGGCATGTCATCCCACAGCTTGTCACAGGCAAGCCTGATATTACCCCTCTCTCCCTTCAAGTCTAGTTTAAAGATCTATCAATGAACCCTGCTAGCTCATGAGCAAAGACCCTCTTCTCACTTTGAGGAAGGTTAATCCCACTTGATACCAGCAAGCCAGTGCCATGTAGGCCTTCTCATTATCAAAAGACCCAAAATTGTGTTGATGACACCAGCCACGGAGCCATGAATTAATAGACTGGATCCATCTGTTTCTTCCAATGTCATTGTTTGCAACTGGAATGACAGATGAAAAAATAACCTGTGTTCCAGGTTCCTTTACCAATGGTCCCAAGGCCCCAAAGTGAGGGCAGTCTTGGAGACACATCTGGGGTCACCTGATCAATCCTTTGAATTCCTTCATGCAGTGATCACAATTGTTAGGAATCAGTTTATGATGCCCTTCCCTCACCTTGTAAATTGTTATGCCCATGTTACTCTTAGGTCTATATGACAAGACCAAGAGGGCATAACAGTAGCATGTCCCCAACTTTTGAATTTCTTTTGTGTGTGTGCATATCTGTGTGTGTGGAGGGACCAGGATTACACAATACATCATGTATTTCAGGACAATGAGAAAAACACTGTTGCTGCTACAGAACTCAGAATTTATTAACACTGTTAACTGATCTCATATCAGCATTACAGAACCTTGATTCAGTAGCATACTGTGAAGATGTGTGACCTGGGATCTTGCTCATCTTGCTATTTGCAGCATTTGGGATCTAGCTGTGTATTGACTAACTCAGACTGGATCTCATATCTGTGAGTGAAAGTCTTGGTATATTTGTATTATGCATAAGGTCAAAACCAGGAATGAGTAGGATGAGGAGGGAGGAATCCTGCTGGTTTTGACTTCAAATATGAAGAGTAGAAGAGTCAAGGGACTGACATATTAGAGAAAGATTTAGGAAGACAAAAGAAGAGGAAACAAGCAAGAAGTAAACAGAATAAAAGCATAAAAGGAGGTTAAGGCTTTAAAAAGGAGAAAGTGTAGGATTCATAGGAGTCATACATTTAAAAGATATTTTCCTTTTCTTGTATCTGAGAAAGGGAGACAATCAAATATCATATAACATTACCAAATTGAGAAGATAAGCAATCTTAATATAAACCATTTAATAAACCAAAATATATAATTTTAGATTATTATTTGAAAGCACTTTTGAATACTGACTGCAAAAAGGATCAGAAGGCAGAAGCTCAGAGACCAGAGAAAGGTTTTTGCAGGAACTCAGAATATAATTTTCTTCATTCTGTGCTTAACTTAATTGTCATTGCTTGATAAACATGTTCATATCCTCGGTCTTCTTTTGAGGGCTCAGCATACTACTGCAACATGAGGGAATCATGCTCAATATTTCAAGATAACATCTCTGCTTTTCTGAAATTTTAATTTTTCTGATGGGTGACAAAATGAATATCTTCTGTTAAAAAATACATTGAAATGTCACAATAACAAAGATTTTCCATGCTTTGAAGTGTTGGACAGGTAGTCACTGGCATTTTGGGAAGCATGGGTGGGAATGTTTATTTTTCCTTATTACTGTCTGCTACCTACTTGACTGCGGGTAGTATGAAGAGTCTTGGGGCCTATCCTTGGACATAACATTCTCTACTTGGCCAGCTTTAGGTGAATACATCAAAACAATACTGCAAACTTTTATTAGAGTCCTAAGACAACAGTAATTGGAATGGAATCTTTGTTTTGGAGGATGTAGTCTGAGGCAG
>NW_010532487.1:0-33231 GCF_000687285.1 Phaethon lepturus | reverse complement strand
CGCTCTTCCCTACCCCCACAGAAGGCAGGAACACTTTCCCTAGTCAGTGCAACTTCTGTCCCATGAGCCACCCATTTCTTATTACTCCACAAATGTTTTGTCTCTCCTTCATCCCAGTGCTTTACTAGAAATGAAAGAGGCAAAAGACCAGGCCAGGCCATACCGCAATCAAATACAGTAATGAGGATATCATGATAGTGTCACTGAATAATTATGTGATGTGATTTGGTTTTAGTTGCTTTAGAATCACCGCATTACCATAAAATCATATGTTGCCCATCGCTCCTTTGTACCATTCATGTAGTGCAAAGGGACTTAATCTCAGTTCTCCTGCTGGGAACTTCCCTGACACACAGACAATCCCTGTCGATAGGAAGATCAGGTAGCCAGGTACTTCTCAGCAGCCCTGGCAGAAAGAGAGCTATAGATCTGCTACAGAGATAATTGTTGTGCTCAGTCCTACTAATACGTGACAGAAAAAGGACAATATTGGCAGAAATAAACAAAGAATGTAAAGTGTTCAACTTGCAGCTTCTCAAGGAATTTATCTGTATCTATTGAGCTGTATGGTGCTTTTCAACATTTTTGTAGTTTATGGGCTACTGAAGCATCGGGAGATTTGCAATATCTTGAAGAAAATCAAACCTGTTTATGAAAGCATAAACACAGCAGACAGGTTCTTTGCCTCCACTGTGGATTTTTTTACAGTCCACAGACTGAAGGAGAGTCAAATGTCCTAACTCACAACAATACAACTTTGCAACACATTCACAAAACTGATGCAGAAGATGTGGAGGTAGTTCCTGCGTGGTGATGAGTATGGTAGAGAAGAAGGTAAAACACCACTACAAAAGCTGAGCACAATGACAGAGATGACATATTTTGACAAATTCTCCTTCATTACAATAGTAGTCTTGGTGTAAGTCCTTTCTAGTTTAAAAGATTAACCTGTTTTAGTATTAATCTAACCCCCTGACGATGGCTTTCATAAGTTTGATGAATCAAAATGGTGGATATACTTTCCTTCTTTTGTGAGTTGAGCATTTTGCTGTTCACAAGATTTTTCTTTCACTTAATTAAACATTTCTATTCTTACGGACTTCTTTTTTACCTCCTATGTTATGGGAAGGAGGATAAAAATAAGGATGAAGATAACACCTTTCTTCCTCTTTCAGCAATAGTTTTGGTGTTAGATATTATAACACTCAAGCAGGATGTGATATTGATCTTCTACTGTTATTTGGGGCAAACATAATTATAGCTCTCTTTTGTTTGCATTGCTCAGTAACATTACAGTGTCTGACAGCTGTATGAACATCTCAGAAGAAAAAAAGAAACTTGTGAGAAGATTGCTCAGATCAAGTTATGTGAAGTATATGCATTTTTTATGTCTTGCTTTGTACTGCAGCTAAATTCACTAGGCAAATTCATATTTCAGCTTATTTACAAATCAATAATATTCTACTTACATATACCAGGTATGAATATAAATTATAATCTTTTGCTGAAAATGGAAAACAAATGGAAGAACTATTTAGAAAATAGGTAAGATGTTCAGAATTGGAAACAGTCTTTTCCTCACTGACGCTACCTTATTTCATGACCCTGAGAAAGTCACTTCATCTTCAGCCCTATTTTCTCTGCAGTCCTTTGTTTGGTCTATCTAGGCTGAAGACTGAAGACTGAAGAGATAGAGACTGTGTCCCTCTTTCCCTGCAAAGTATCTGGTACCATAGTAGTTGGAGAGTCTTAAGTGATACATCAATATGCATAAAACTAATAGATAATTCTGACAATACATTTGCCAACACAAATTATTCTGAATTGCAAAAGTTAATAATTCATGAGGACTCTAACGTTAAATGATGCACTCCAGAAAGCTGAGGCTTAAAGCTAAAACATCAACTCTGCAACAATAAGGCAGAGCATTTGAATCATGGGTACTTCTGTGTACCCTATGTTGTGTAATACTTGCAATAGATGTTTTTCTTCAAGAGAATTATGCCGGTTTTAAAGTTCTTTAAAACAGATACAGAGAAGAGAGAGCACTTTTTCTACCAAAGAGAGAACTGGCATTGTAGGCTTCACTGTTACAGGCTGCTGCTGTGAAAGAGTTTATTATGTCTTTGACGTGTCTCTGTTAGAATGGGAAATGTCTTGGTCCCAGCACAGGAGTCAAATGCAGGCTTAAATCAATGTCAATACATATGTATTTCACTCATGTCAAAAGAACTGCTATTGTTTTTAAAAAGTTAAGCATGGTTGTATTATGTCTCCTCAGCTGGCGTTGAATGAGTCCAATATATTTGAACGAAATACTTATCTTAAAAACTTTCTCCAGAATTTAGTGCTACAGCCACTGGAGACCAGACAACCTGCTGGACATGCACCCATGACTTTGCTCTCTGTGACCATACCACTAGTTAATTTTGATGCGATCATGTCATTTCTGTTCATCCATTTACAAAAGGATTAAGACTTAACTGTATCACCTGATAGAATACTTAAATAATTAATTAGAAAAAACATACAGATCACTGACTGAAGTTATTGTTAAAATAACTACAGAACATAGCTATTGTATTGTTACTGCAAATGCATAAATAAAGATCTGCCTTTGGAAGGTGGCTATTATTAAAGATTTTCATGCATTTCAGCTTCACAGACAATACAAAAAACTGACTGTTGGATATTAGCAACTAGGTTTCCATAGTTATTGTCCCAAGAGTTTTACTTTTTTTTAATATTTTAATAATTTTATTTTATAGTTTTGTCCTATTTAAGTAGAAGTTGAACTGAAGAAAAAAATAGATTTCCTTCTTTTATCTTTGTTACGTGCAATTTATGAATATAATCCTGTAGCATTTGCTTCCTGATTCACAATTCATGGGTTAGAAGACTGAACCTTCAGGTCATCATTGAAGGTCTAGGAAGTGGGAGAGGCATTGATATCAGCACATTAAAAATATAAAGACTGCTGCACAAAGTAAGAGTTGAAAAGATTGGAGCCATAATGGTCTTGCTTGAATCCAGTTAAGCAATATCTGAAATGTGAGCAACTTTACAAATGGGGAAGAAATGGAATAAATCTAAAATATTTCCATTAATATCGATAATAAAACTTTCAAGATTTTTGACAAGACAAGGTATCTTGGGGTAACTAGCAATAAGTCTTTATTATTTGACAAACACTCCACTGACTTGATGGCTTCACTGGGCTTGAAATGGGTCTATGCAAACATGATAAATGAAGCTTAGATTTTGCAAAAAGAAAATATATTTTACCAGATATGGAACCTAGCTGTTATTTGTATGGTTGCATATATAAGTCAATAAGCTTCAAATAGCTTATTGACTAACCTTGAGAGAAGATCATAAAAAGCCTTTCATCTCGTGCTGAATTATGATCATACTGGCTCACTCCTGCACCATATTAAACAAATTAAATTAGGTGAGCCATCATAGGAGATGTCAAAGTTCAAATCAACAGGTTTTTTTTTTTTCCTGAGGAAAATATTAAAGTATAACGGCTTGCTTGTCTTTAAAGATGGATTTCAGGGACCAAAAAAATCAGTGTGATCTTAAGAAGATCCAATTCCTATGTTAAAATACTTTGGATAAAAGCAGTAGGAAAATAGAGCAAAAGGTTGTGCAATTATTATTGTATTGCAACAGCATGAAGTGACACCTGTCAAGGTGACAAGATAAGGCAAAATAAGGAAGACACATTAAATAGAAGAAGGCAAGTATTTGTTTGCTTTGATCTTTTCAGTGCTATTTCTTTTATTTCTTGAATCATAACTTAGATAACTTTTCTTGCCTTTTTTGTGCCTTTTTAATTTGATTTGGATATTAGCTTGCTTTTTTTTTTCCTATATCAGTCCATCAGAAGAACATTTTATAAAGTCACAGTCTGCAAAGCACTTGAAAAACTAATGTAGTTCATCCTTGGCTGAAGGCAGAATGAACTGTACCTATATCACTCCTAACATACAGTTTTTCTAACCTCCACCGAGACTTACTTTACAACCTACCTGGACAATCCTTTCATAGATTTTAAGATGCTAACAACTAGCATTTTCCCTCATGTTTAATCTGAAAAAGAAACTGCTTGTAATTCAGCTGTTTCTTTGAGTACTTTGAGGTGAAATTAATCTCATCAGTTCCAACTGGTTTGAAAATACACATCTAATGCAAGTACTTTCAACCTGCTTCTGTAGCAGGTAGTGACCATAGTCCTATGTAATTTATGCTTACCTTGACATTCACAACATGTCATCTTATTATCAAGACAGCTGAAGTCTATTCAATAGCATTTATCTCAGGAATACACTTACCCCTTGATCCACCAGTAAGAGGACTGACAAAAGCACTGCCTGAGTTCTACTTGTATTCACAGACCTCAAGAGTCACATCTGATTTTGCATTTCCTATTATACTGCTAGTGTCTATAGAGAAAAGCCATACTGGGCAGTAGTCATGGTGGTAGATAAACTACCACAAACTTTCATAGGTTTCTTGGATATATGCTCCTGGAGGACAACTTTGTTTTCAAAATGCCTGATCCATTCATGAGGAATATGGATACTTCTCCGTCCTTTTCAGTTTCTTGCCTCCTTTGTGGTGTCTTGCTTTTCCTTTTCCTTCCAGCCTTATCTGCAGCCTGTAAAGAAAAACGCTTCCTCATCTCAGAAGATGTCTATGTGGAGGTGGAACATACTTGTTTTTTGTTACTTACTGTGTTATTTCATCTTTTTTAACACGTTTTATTTAATCTTATACTTCGATTCAGGAACATGGCTTTAAAATTGTAATTAATTTTCAAATAAAGCAGAAATAAACTGTTAATATGAGTTAATAAGTTAAGTTAATATGAGCCATATCATGCAATAAACAAACATCTGTGTCAGGATCCTGTAGATGTTCTGAAATTTTCTCATATTCTCTAAAAAGCAGACCCTTCTTCTCATACTGGTGTACCTGATATATCTATTTACAAGACAAAGATGAAAGAGGTAGAGTTGAAGCTCCCTGAACATTTCCATACAAGGAAATTATCCTTTAGGAAGTTACATATATCTGTAGGACATCCATTTTGTCTTTGTAATAGTCCACCAGACGGTTGCACTCTACAGCTACAGTTGTTTGTGGATTATTGTTAACTGAAACATCAACACTTATATACCAGCAATCTGCAGTGGTGCCCCCTTCAAGAGCTCTAAAGCGTTGGATTTACATGCTAGTGCACTATGTGCTAATGTTTTCTTTCATATGAAAAAAACCCAAACAAACAAAACCAGAGAAAGCAATGCTGACAAAACTTTCTAGAAATTGTTGTTTAGCCAAGGGGGGTAGGGGAAGAAGAGACCTTTTAATTTTTTTATGATTTTGTATTGTTTGCCTTAAAAGTGTAAGACTGTTATTACTGAAATGTTAGGTATCTTACTTTAAAATTAAGCTTATAAATATAAAAAAAAATACCCTAAATCAGCAGCATCCAAACCCAAAGATGTCCTTAAACAGAGCATTTGTAAAATGTAAAATTTATAACTTGAGGCAACAACTTGTTACTGTAAAA
Source organism: Phaethon lepturus (assembly GCF_000687285.1). Lineage (NCBI taxonomy): Eukaryota > Metazoa > Chordata > Aves > Phaethontiformes > Phaethontidae > Phaethon > Phaethon lepturus. Next base: position 27,653 of record NW_010532487.1, on the reverse strand, counting down.
GATTCAAAGCATTTCAGGAATTACAATAAATCAGACTTAATCAGATCTGAATTCACATAAAAACAATTGTCTGTGAATGTAGTTGCTGAAAGTATGGATCAAAAATGCAGATAGGAATAAGAATCTAATAACAAGAAAGGTTATAAAGGAATGACAGAAATTATGAAGCTGAATTTGGTGTGTAACAGAAGAATGAACCTGAAGACTATCACTGAATGTGACCCTTGGTTCCTCATTAATGGAGTGCAATCTCCAACAGTAGAGAAGTTCTCATTTATACTACCTGAAAAATGTCAGATAAGTTGATCACCAAATTTGGAACTAGGAAGAAATGTTGCTTCATAACACCCTGCCAGATAGAAATTTAGGGAATTCAGTCAGCAAGCAGAGGAAGACTTGAATCATACGGCTCTCTTTTTGTTATTATAGGCATATTCAGGCAATATTTTTGTCATTATGCATAGAATGGCAGAAGCCTTGCTTTTGGATAGAGGACATCTACAGCAGAAAGTCTTCTGTTCTTTTGCAACTCTACTTGCTAAAGAACATACCTGCTTTGGAGGAAGTCAAGTCAAGAATGTTAATTTCTGAGGATTCCTTTCCATAGGACGTTATATGTCAGATACAATAAAAAAGTTTACTTTCAGTTGTGCTTTTACATGAGGAAACTCTGGCAATGATATGTTCCTTGCGACCACAAAACTAAATTATTTTATTGTTTTCTGCTCCCAGAACACTTGGCAGGTCTGCTTGCTCCATTGCATCTTGCTCAAAAGGCCATGCCACTACTGCTCACCAGTTTAATCTATAAACAGCTTCCCATATTGCGCCTTTAATGCATTCTTCATATTCCCTTCCCTGGCTATGAAGAGGAAGATTGATTTTCAATTCTTTCTGCCAATTTTTCAGATCATCTAACATAATAGTGTTGGCCCAACTTACATTTAAGATCTGCTCCTGGATGACACACACAGCATTCATTTTTTGTATCCCACAGTTGTGTCGCATCTCAAAAACTGAACTCCTACAGCTGCGGATCCTGAAATCCACTACATTCTGTCTTGTCTCACTTCTAAAAAGCGTTTTACCCCTTTCCAGCTATACCCTTCCTGCAAAAAACAGAAAAGTTTTCATAATGACTGTTGATAGCCTTTGTATTCATTACCTCCTTTCTGAATACCTGAATACCTTTGTTTTTGTATGCTTGTATTTCACAAGTACATCATTTAGAGCTGTGACTATTTGTACTCTCTCTTGAGTAAAGGAGGAACCTTCATCTGTGGTAGTTTGCATCATCCTGGAAATCAACAGAAGCATTTTGAGGGAACTGGAAAAGTCCTTTGTATATCTGAAAGACAATGTAAGCTAATTTTGCTGAACTGCAGATCATTACAAATTTCCCATGACTGGAAATACTGACTCATTGTACTGGTAGAATAAGCTTTTTCACTATCCTTTCATACTTCCTATATGATTACATGAACTTAACTGTCAACTTAATTTAGAGAAAATAGACTATTATGTGTATTAATTTAAAAATAAATTCTGAGCCTCAGTTTACCTATCAGGTATCATCCTGCCTAAATGGACGGCGGTCAACCAAAGGAACAGGATGAAGAAAGAAATTCCACAGGAAACAAAGTAGAAGCAAAGTATAAGTCCTGTCATATAGGATATTGAAGGATTTTTTGAGGAAAAAAAAATGGTGTATATATATACGCCATATATATTGACTGCTGACTGCCTGGCAATTCAAAATCTGGCAAACTATGTATTTCTCAGCTCACATTTAGACTCAAAGGGTGCCTGTCCCTTAAGGATGCTGGCTTGAAACAGGGGGTGGTGGTGAATATACAGAGTGAATCGGGAAATACTGGCACAGGGCAACAATAAATGCCAGCTGGGTTAGAAATGATGAACAGTCAGTTTCCCTCAGCTACCTCTGGAAAGGCATGTTTCCATCATGAAAACATGATGAAGCTGGTGGGGAGAAAGATGCATATGGTCCTTTATTGTTTTTATCCATTACTTCACTTTTCACACTATCTACTTTTGGATTAATAAATAATGTCCTGTTTTGAAGAAGGTATTTTTAATTCAGTTTAATCTCTTTCTGTCATGGGTTTTTGTAGTCAAGAGGAGGACGTACGTCAGGACATATAGGTACCAAATTAGCTTACTGCGGCATGACCCATAATCAGGTCCCATACTCAGGATTATGAATCAAAAAATATATTAAACCAGCTACATAAAACATCACAGAAAGCAATAAATATTTCTTGTTACATAATAACTTGTTGGTCCATAAGAAGGTTAAAACTGTGTTTATGCTTGTGTCACGGTTAACCTTCTAATACAGCAGACTTAAATAGCCAGAACATGTGATTCAGATAAATACAACCATTGCACAATTGCTGTGCAATTATTCTTGTTTCCCATAAAAATTCTGCAGATATCCTGTACAAAATCATAAGCTATATTGAATTAAATAATATCTCAGTGTCTAGAGAAAGATATATGCAATGACTGTCTCTTTTCTTCCTGATGAAAATGCAAATGAAACCATTAATAGTTTATAAATGAGGCTTAGCTAGAAGTAACCTAATGTGCATCCTGCTTTAAGCTAAATAAAAGAAGAATTGTTCCATAAAATTAATTGATGTAAAATCCCAAATAATTTTTATTTTGGAAATGTACGTTTAAATATTCATCTTTCTCTGGGCTTTCTCTTAGGAAAAGAGTATTTCTTTATATCCTACCATGATGACACCTAAAAAAAACTTAAAGAAACTGGTGGTGAATTTTTTTTCCTGCAGAATCCTCAAGTGAAATGCAGTGCAATGAAAATGTTCATATCGCAACCTAAGCTTTTCTCTCAGAAGCAGAATGCAACTTAAACTGGGTATTGAATATTGCTGCAATGCAGAACCACATATTTAAATTCCATGCAGGAAAAATACTGTTGCTGCAAGATCATGTGGTGGAAAAAAAATTAAATGCCTCTCTTTCCTGTAACCTAAAAAGTGAATAAAAACCTCAGAGTTTGCAGTTTGCTTAGTGTATTAACCTATGGACCTCAATATTGTAAAGTGAAAATATGGATCAACTCCGACACTTCATTTTCATAGGACAAATAGAGTTTGGATTAAATATTTCTCAGGAATCTGAGAGAGATCAATAATGTTTACAGAAATAGTAAAGCTTAGTTTGGATGCTGAATCTTAAACCTTTTGTTTATAAGTTCTTATCAGTAAAGCTTTTAAGGTAAGCTTTGTTCCTGGAGTTTTGATCTTTTCTCTGTGACTCCATTCATGAATGTAACAAGACTTAAGAAAAAAAAAGTGGAACTGAAACTGGCTTAATGTGTTTTATAGATTTTCTGTCACCAAATTATTATTACTGGTCCCCTGTTGACACTGTTGCACAAAGATGTCTTAAATGCAACTTCCAACCATTTGATTGAGATTTTTCTATAACAAAGTTAAGCCCCTGGGTAATTGTCAGTAACGTCCCCAGAATACTGAGTAACTCTAAGAGACAAGAAAACACAAACATTCAATGATCTTAACTGAAAATAGATCTTCTCTGCTCTGAGATAATCAAAGACAACCCTGCAAACACTTGCATGTGTAGACTGTATAGGAGGATTCACAGGAAATAATGATTTAATATTTAAGATAGATGGGTAATATATAAAGATAAGAGACATTATTAAAATTAAATTTTAGAGAGGAATCAGTGATTGATAGTGTGGCATAAATAACATAATTAAGCACATGCCTGTTTTTCATTGTGCTAGGTGATTATTTTCTTTTTAAAGTTCTTCCTCTGAACCACTCACTTGGAAGGAAAGAAGAGCATTGAAGTGAGAAATTACTTAATTTACATGCTTGCAGAACTTCTTCTCTGTATGGTGATAGTGCTGTACACTGTAATCAACAGCAAAAACATCAGAGATTAAACAGTGACCTTACAGGTCATGTACATACTGAAAAATTGCAACACTTTCTGCATCTGTGTGAAACCACAGTAGTTTACTTGATACTGAACAGTGAGCCAGAATAACAGCAGATGTGGAGGAGTATTTTAACTAATAAAAACCCTGTAAGCTAATGGAGGCAGATATCCTTAAAAATTATTTGAGAGACTGGTTTTGAAATAGGGACTTCAATCTGGTTTCCATTTAAGCTGCTAGAAGTTTGGGACTGGGTTATAATTTACTACTCAATATTTTTAGTCGTAATACTTTATATAGTCACACTGTGGGATTGTTGGACAGGCATCGGAGTGTACTTTTACTCCAGAGGAAAATGGACACTTTGCTGTCTGTAGATGATGTCACACCAATGATATTTTGCTTCTGAAGTTTAGGTTGTGCTAATGCATTACTTTGTTTCTTGCAATACCCTGATGACTTTACCTACATACCCTGGAATAAAATGAACTGCTCTGTGGACACCTCCATTTCTTTTCATTGGTGTTAAAAGGAGCCTGAAAAACAGGGTATGCTAGATACCTAGTTTTTAGCAATTACAGTTAGGTAAGGAGAACTTCTCCATGCATGCACAGAATTTATTCCTTCACCAATTAACTTGGTAACCTCCACCAAATCATGTTTCAATTAATTTTCTTCAGGACAGTTTCTTGCACTTTTGCAAAAACACATTTATTTCTGGTTAAGTTTGAATTATAAATAGCCTCTTGCACAGACCTCTATTGACATTCCCAAACTGGAATCAAAGCACAACCCTTTTCCCCTGTCACTTTTTGTGGTCTTTTATTCTGTGCCTTGTGTGAACAAAGAAAAAGAAAAGGTTTCACTTGTTAGGGTTGTGTGATTTCATGGCAATATGTAAACAGACCGGACAGGGAAATCCCTAAGACATGGGCGGGAAGCTAGCTAGAGGCCAGAGAAAGACAGGGCAGCAAGACAAGAGCTTGAGCAAAGGGTGCGGTTCAGTTCCACCAATGCCTCTGCTAGCAGGGAAGAGAAATGGGGCAGAAGGAGAGAAGGGATAGATGAAGGCAGGAAAAAATATCCTGCACTGTTAGTGTAGCCAAAGGAACACATATAATAATTCCCAAAACCCCTCAGTGACATCATGCCAGTACCAGCTGACAGGAGACCTGAAAAGTATGATGGTCATCTCTGCTGCCATGTTTTCCCCAGCTTCTGAGGGATTAATTTGCTGAAAAATTTCTGTCTGTTCTGGAGAACCTGTCCTGACATTTGAAGGTAGTCGTCGAGTTTTGGGCACTGTCTAGATGCCTATTATCTGGCTCGTTTTAGGAAAGATGTTACAGGTCTAATGTTTTGATAAGCAAATATGTCACTGTACTGTCATTAACATAAATGAGAAAACAGTCAGAGAAGAAAAAAACATCATCTACCAGGAAAAGCAGGACCTATCAACCGAGAGATGTGCTGGAAGAATACTCATGCGATGTGTAAAGCTATGTCTAAAACACACGTCCATTTTCTTTGGGCTTCACAGCTGGGGTTCATATAATCCAATTTTAGACATCCTTTACTCTTAGATAGCTACAATGCACACACCTGTGTTCAAGCTAGTCACCATGGACTCCCCATATAATGAGAAGAGAAAAGTATAACACTTACATTGGAGCTGTCCTGGCTTACTTAGGTCATATTTAGAATGGATGAATCAATCCCTAAATGTGCGTGTCTCTCCACTAATCACAGTTCATGACATCGGGATAGGTCATGTGTGGAGATCTACAGCTGGCCAAACAAATCATGAACGATGCCTCCAAATCCCCTTTGCATCATGAAATATCATGGAAGGAAAGTACACATCATGTTGTCAAACTTTGCTCAATGGACAGGTCATAAAATGTTCCATGTTACAAAGAATTTATCTGGATATGTTTCTTGGTGTGCCTTTTCAAGAAAATAATGGACTTATGAGAAAATACTGGTTCATTGTCTTACTAGTTCAGTTAATCCCCTCTTACATCATTTTACTACAGTGAAGGAAGGTCTCTGTCTATGAACTCATTTAACTTAAATAGTTGTGTTCCAAAAAGCCAAGATGAAGAGAAAAACATTTTTTTCATCCCAACTCCAGCTAAATCTATCTCTGGGATTTTGTGAGCTCAATTTATTTTTGCTGGCTGTGCTCCAAAGACAGAGACTCTGAGACAGGGAGTCCATGAAGGATAAATGGCAGATATGGAATTATTTAGTTCATAGCTGTAACCTATGGAGTGTGTAATACTGACTAAAATGGGACATGGCTCAAGTGAAAGCTTTACTGATTTAGTATTTTCCCTTAGCAGGTTCCACCAACCAATTAAATCTAACTGCTTACCTGCAGAGAAAACTTAAAGGAGCCAAGTATCACTTTTTGGGCTTTTTTTTCCCTATCACTACTAAAAATCAGAACAGCCATCTGAGGCACAGACATATAAGTGCACCAATTTAATTTGTAATAGCTCATTCAGTGAAATAATTAAAATGGACTTTTACAGTCAGAGGGGAAAACAAGGTATAAGTGATTAATAATTATGCCTATGATGTGATATCTCAGTATTTCAGGATTTCAAGAAAGAGAATGTGGACAAACAGAAGAGGAATACTTAGAAGTATCATCCAGAAGAACACCAAACTTTGTAAAACTTGCAGAACAGTTCTTCTCAACAACAGACTCTGGACATGAAGAAAAGGAGCTTTGGGTCATACTATCCAGAATGTTCCAAATACAAAAAAATCCCTTCTTATTTCCCTTCACACATTATTAGTCCATATCCCAATATGTTTTCATATTTACATGAACTTTAAAATTACTTAAATGGCTTAGGTGGTCCCTTGTTTTTACCTGGCCAGTTTTCAAAAAGTTCTATTTATGTCCAGGAAAGACATTGCAGAGTGAGAAGCTTGCATCAAAGGCAAAGAACTAGAATGATTTAAGTGCTTTTCTGAATACCATCATTTAACCATATCTGTTCACTTTATCTTGGCCACAGCTTCTGTTGCACTGGGGCCAACAGTACCATTTGAATTTAGGCTGAAAAGAGTTCCAGCAATATAAGTGCCAGCTACTAAGCTGCTGAGCCAAGAGAAGAGCAGTTGTGATAAAATAGATGGTAGAAAATTATACAAATGTGGAGGCCAAGGGAAAAGGAAACAAAGGAGGCAAACACTCAGGAATTCAAATAATAAAAAAAGGAGAAAAACAGATTCTACAATCGAAAATAAATTGTCTGTCTGTTTAACTATCTATCCAGCTATCTATCTATCTCAACATGAATACATATATATAAAAAATACTTATAGCTATTTATACATATTATACATATAGATAAATCTAGATTATATACAATCCATATACACCATATATATTATACACATATGTGTATTCTCCCTGTGTGTATATGTGCATCCATATATAGGCAGAAAATAGGCTATAACACCAAGCTAGCTCACACCAGTGTACACAACAGATCTGAGCAGAGTTCACAAGTCTAGCCATCCAAAAGTTTGAAACTTTAAACCTATTGTGTAACCATCCCTTCAGCTTTATGTATGAGCTTTCATTTTTGGCAAATGGTACATAGGGCTTACAGAAGTTCAGTTGTCCTTGTTTCGGAAGGAACCCTACTCTGCAGTGGAGTCACATGCTGCTGCTTTTGTTCCTCCAGTAACCTCAATCCCAGCCAAGAAGGACAGGAGCAGAAGGAAATGTTTGTGCATCAGAGGAAACTGCTTTAAACATGTTCTACTCTCCTGCTGCATAGTCATGGTTTGGATTAGGAAATAATAGGCTGTAGGCAGCCAGGAGTCAGAGCTGAGTAAATTTTAAAAATCTTTAAAAGGAAGGCAGAAAGCTTAGAAGCTGTGCATAATTTATATCCGACTATCATCTTCCATCTCTTGATGACCCAGAACGGTGAGCCTGGGAACTAAAGTAACTGCTTAGAAACATCATTGCAGATCCATGTCTGCTAGCTGTTATTGATTTAAACAATTTCAATTTGTTTTGTTCTAATCTCAGATTATAAAGCAATGGCACCCAAAATGCTTTTGTATGGGATTGGCAGTATAACTGCGCAGTGACATAAACACTTTTCACAATTTCTAAATGCGACATTAATCCTGTTCCAGGATATCCTTAAGGCTGACAACTTTTCATTATTATGCTTATCATATAGTGTACAGTGAACTAAGCTTTAAAGTAACTACAGGCAGACCTGAGTCACAAGTTTAAAGTCAGAAATTTGCTAAAGTTTGTTTCTGCCTGGATACAAGGATTTTGTTATTATTCTTTAGTGAAAAAAAGAGCGTGCAGAAAATAACCCATTATATACTGGGGGAAGAAAAAAAAAGGAGTCAAGTTTTATTTCAATTCCCATCTGATTAAAATGTTTTCACTTCTTTGTAGGGTTCATTTTTTTGTTATCTATAAAGTTATTGTGAACTAAACAAAATTGTGAATAGAACAAATGGTCTTCAGTTTAACTTCGATTTTAATTTCTTACTTAGTTTATTCTGTTGCATTACAGTTCATTCATAAAAGTCAGTGATTTAAGTTTTCAAATAAAATTTTAGGTGTATAGTAAAGGTAAAATGAATAACATAAAAGAAAAAACTTGAACACCCATAATAGTTACGATTAACACGATCAGTCGTATGCTAAAATATGTTCTCTTAACCACAAAAAATTACCCCCTCCGGTACTATTTATGTATGTTCTTTGAACTGGGTATCTTTATCATTTCCAGCAAAATTACTTTTTCTATTCCAGAATCCTTATTTGTGTCTAGGAAAGGCTTACAATCAATACTCATTCAGGGATTACATGAGTCAAAAAATCTTATATTAAATCAACAGCATTATAAACAAAGTTTTGCCTTCTAAAATGTCTTTTGCAATCAGTCTTATCTGTAGATAAGTTTAAATGATCTTAAAAATAGATGTTTTTAATGTAGCCTTTCTAAGTAATACTGCATCAAAAGCTATGCACAGATGCACAGATACACAGATGTGGAATCTGGAGGAAATGCCCATGTGCAGAGAGAAGAGTTTGGAGGTGGCAGCAGGTACTTATGACATGGAGCTTGACTATATTTTTCAACAGTCCACTTAATAAAAAGCTAGTTAGCTTTTACCACAGAAACTTTTGGTGTTACTATCAAGTATATAACACTTGAAATATTTTTTTCTGAATTTTCATTAGCAATTTAAAAGGTTCTTTTTCACATAAAGTGCTTCTTATTTACTTTAGAAATCATAATTTCCATGCATTTCAGCTACAACTTTCTTATTTTTAAGCTATATGCCCAACTCAGGGCGAAAAAAATGATCACTCAAAAAAGAAGTGTCTGTCTTTATCTTGCTTCAGGGAGTTGGACCCTTATGGGTCCCTTCCAACTTGAGGTATTCTATGATTTTATCATCATTCATGTCATAGCTTGGAGAAAATAAACATAACTAGTGCAGTCTTAACAATAACAGTACCACTCAGCCTTGTTGCCAAAGCTGGCATTCACCAAAGACAGTATTCATAACAGCTCTTTAGGACTGACTTTATTATACCATCCATGATGTAGTTTTTGGTATTAAGGGTATAGCACTACCACACACTTCCTTTCTGTAGTTCTACTCACATGAAACTTCTGAGCTATTCTTTGGAGGACTGGATTCAAAATACACCCATTCCAATTACACCAGCTCATCAAAAATATTACCACACAAAATTACCTACGAGCAGAAAAGTATAGTTTGGGCAGTATTTCCTATTGTGACAGACACTTAATAACCATGCCTTGCTGGTTTGTGTGCAGTAGAGTTCCTCCTGCCAAGAGTTATGAGCAGTTCAGCTGAAATCCATTTGGCAGCAAAGTCTGCCAAAGGAGCAATTTTAAAACAATGAGTTGCCAAGTGACAGCAAAAAAAAGTATATAAAAAAAGGACAGTGCATTTTTATTTAATAAATATAAACTGAAAGATAGATCCAAGAGGAACAGATGGCTTAGGTGACTGGACATCATTTGTTAAACAACTAAATATAATACAATGCATTTTATAAAGTGCTAGCAACTGTGGCACCTGCATGGTGATACACAGCAAAGACCCAGAAGTCTCAGACCCAAGTCAGCTCTTTACCTTTACTTTGACAGCCTGAATTTTAATTTTCTGTTCTGGCTTTTGTTTCTGATTAAGCTTCAACCTAAGGTCTTTACCATAACACACTGGTAGTCAAAGGGATTCAATTCTGTTCATTACTTATAATGATGGAAAAATGCTTTGTTTGCTGCTCCTAGTCATGTCAGCATGCTCCCTGCTGATGCCTACACTGCACGCTGGGATGTAACCTTTATCAATCCAAAAGCCGTTTGCTGTCCATCCAGACAATGAACCTGGAAATGCGTTCTCAGGTGCTGCCAGAGTGGGCCCACCAGAATGCATGGGATCCTGCTTGCCAAAGCTCATCTTTGGCATCATTGTATGCGTTAGCACAACATCAGTTCTGGCCCAAAGCCCTGTAGACAGTCAGCAAGGCAACAGCATGGAGAGAAAAAGGTAGAGATTATTCATGGTCATGTTCAAAATTGGTCTTTAAAAGGCTGAGTTTTCATATCCAAAACTGTTCCTCTAAAAGCAGTGATGTTCTTAAGCAGTGGTACAAGAGATGGAAGTGCTGGAGACCCTAAACACTAGGGTTTCATGATTGTACAGTGAAAATCTTAAACTAAAGCTAGAAACTAATGACTAGGCTGAGCAAATCTAGAAGATTGATGTGATGTATTTTCCATAACAATTCTCTCAAAAGTGATGAGTCTCTTAGCAAAACTAAAGGTGCTAGTATGCTTTGCCCAAGAGCTCTGCAACACAGAAGTTAACAGCACTGAGTGACACAACAAATCACATTTATCTGGGCAATATGTGAGAAGAAGTAATGGAGACTTTCAGGTAGGCAGATGTGGAAAAAAAAAAAAGCAGTTTTATAACATTATCTCTTTACAGGGATCTTGCAGTCTGTGAGTTTTGATCACTTTGTTAACTGCTCGGCTGGGGCTAATAACAGAGTGTAAAGTTAGTCTTTGTACAAGTTGTTCTTGTATTCCCAGTAGTATCACTATTATTAAGTTTCAGCCATCTGTTTTGTACCCAAGGAGACTAGTTGTACCTTGTAAAACACAGCATATAATGACTATTAAAGAGCAAATGCAGAGCTCTACTATTTGCCAAAGAGGGAGTTTTGGAGCTAGTCTTGTCCTCTACCAGCCATACAACAGAGGTCATTTTCAAGGCCAGCAGGAAAATGAACAGAAAAGGTTAGTCCCACTGTCTGTGATGAGATGCTTATTCAGTATCAGAACTACCAGCCAACATTAATATTTATATCTATGTTACTTGCTAAAAAATCAGGATAGCGCTCAAACTAGCATTTCTACATTTTTAATGTTTCTTTTAAAGGGAAGAAGATGGAGATAAAACCAATCTGAAGAAATTGCCTTGTCTGGTTAGTCACTTCAGAAGCAGTGGACCATTCTTTGATGATGGCAGAACTATATAGCCTTTTAAGTGATCTTCAGCAATCTGATCATAGCACCAGGCGTTGCTTTCTGGGTTCTGCTGGGCTTGTTGAACCACAAGCCATGGGAAAACCGTGATCACACGGAAAGGTCCATTTTTCTGCTGGGTTTCAAATATTTGGACAGTGTCTTAATTCTAGAAATGACAATGGAGTTACCTCTTGGTCTTTGATTTTCACTTAGAAATAGTTATTTTATGCAACTTATTTAAATATTGTTAAAATTGGTGTTGGCCTCTGAAAAACATGAGTTTATTTTGTAGTGAAAATAAGCCACTTATGCTATATTTAGTAGTGATGAGTGATCTATAAATAAAGAGCAATATAAAAATTGTGTTATTTTGGGATCTCCTCATTTAGTCACTGAAGTCCAAAGCATCACAAAATATAGCTAAATATATGGAATTTCAGGTTTCATATGACCATCAACATTTTACATTAAAGAAATAAACATAGCAACTGAGGTATCCACTATAATTTTAGAACAGTGTGAGGAATGAACAGCTTGAAGATGCAGGGCCTCTACAAACAAGAGTAAGTATTAATAGAGGTGTGTTTATCTTAGTATAAAAGGTGTTAATTTTTTCTTTGTATAGTTTATTCCTGGAAGAAGAGGTGAATAGGGACTATTTGTATGAAGTACCCATATTTTAATGTACATAAATAGAATGTACCCATATCAGAGTATTATCATATTAAAAGTACCATCCCTTAACCGAATGGTTGAGAGCTTTAGAAGCTGGCTGAAAAGTTCTGGGCTTACAGTAGGAAAGAAACTCCAGTTGTATGCTGAGAAGAAGCCTCTGCTGTCCTTTCCTATTTTTCTGTGAATAAATAAAGATGTCATATCTCTTCTTTTAATCTAGTACCTTTCAAAAAAAAAAAAAAAAGAGTAACCTATTGTAACAGAAAGCATTCTTCATGATCGAATATGTTTTGTTCCTTTAAATTGATTTTTTCAGATGTTAATGTGTTAAATTTTCTATTTATGTTGTTAATAAAAATTTTTTTTCTTTTAGAAATTATTAAACCTAAAGTTGTACATGAATATATTATGAGAAAAGCTAACACTTAAAAAGATATTCCCCAAATCATATGGTATAAGCAGTGCATCAAATTAGATATTTTTTAAAATACAATCCTCAGTAGTGAACAGTTGATAAAATTCTCTTTAGGAATAAGGACATACATATTTTAGAAAAGCCAAGCCGTTTATACAGCACATCCACAAAGAAATATGAAGGTGACATTGTTTACTCTATAACCATCCATCAGTAAGATAGAAGGCTGTATCACATAAGCATAAAGCAGAATAAGCATTGTAAATCTGTGCATTAGATTTCACACATACATAGTAAAGTGTTGATTATTGCCTCAAAATTATTTAACAACATTTAATCATATATGCACTGTGACTAAGAAGTTTTTACTTAATGTCTTTGAAACTCAAGCGAGCCTATCAGTATTTCTGATGCTAAAATACTATCTGCAATTAATATTTCAAACTCCTGGTATTAATATCTGAGCTTTTAAACCTCTTGAATATTTTTAGGACATGGATTATAAAGAAAGTGAGCTTAAAGTTAATGGTGAAAAGATTCAGCGTGTTAAGTGACTGTTAAGTGCCTTCACTGCATTTCACTGAATGTCCTGATTAAATAAAGCACTGTTGCCCCAGATGAAATGTGTTGTAGAAAGGCAGTGTCAGAACGATGAAGGCATGAGTGGCAGTAACCAGATCTGAATTTAGAAGAAACAAATTCTCATTTCTCTGCAGGCGGAGAAAGCTTAATGAGGCAGTAGCTTTTACTCATGTTTCCAACACCAAACAAAGGTCTAGATTTGTTAGCCTTCTGTCCTGGTTTTGGCTGGGATAATTTTCTTCCTAATAGCTGGTATAGTGCTGTGTTTTGGATTTAGGATGAGAATAATGTTTTAGTTGTTGTTAAGTAGTGCTTATACTAAGTCAAGTACTTTTCAGCTTCCCATGCTCTGCCAGCAAGGAGGTGCACAAGAAGCTGGGAGAGAGCATAGCCAAGACAGCTGATCCAAACTGGCCAAAGGTATATTCCATGACATGTAACATCATGCTCAGTGTATAAACTAGGAACAGTTGGCTGAGTGGCTATGACTGCGGCTCAGGAACTGGCAGGGCATCAGTCAGCGGGTAGTAAGCAATTGTATTGTACATTTTTATTATTATTATTATTCTGTCCTATTAAACTACCTTTATCTCAACTCATGAGTTTTACTTTTTTTTTTTTTCTAATTTCTCTCCCCCATCCCACTGTGGGGGACGGGGAGCGAGTGAGTGGCTGTGTGGTGCTTAACTAAAAGCTGAGGTTAAAACATTAACTAAGCCTGCTGAGGTTAAAACATGACAGTCCTTTTTGGCACCCAATGTGGGGCAGGATGGGTTGAGATAACGACAAATCTGACCAGAGCATGTTATAAGCATTCCTTATATTAGTTTGATAGTTGCTGGCCACAATGTTGATTCATTTGCTCTCAAAGTTGTTGCGCTTGTTCTCAGAGTTGTGTTATGTAACACCTTACTTGCAGTATCTTCCCTGTTGTGCTGTTTATCACCTCTGGGAGCCGGGTCAAGATTATGATTGTGCTGTACTTTGTAACACTGGCTTATGATATGATAAAATGGCTGGTTGTGAGATGTAATTGTTGTGAAGGTAATCTGGTGTTTGTACTCAGCATTGCTGTCATCTCCGTACTTCGGGAACCATCTCTTGGAAACTATTAATTTTTAATAGTTTAATAGTCATTATTAACTCTTTTTACCTTTTCTCCTTGGAAAGCCGGTTTATGGGGGACACAGTTTCCTTCACCTTCGCCTTCTCCTCCAGGCAAGTTACAATAGCTTGGGATATTCAAACTGGCATGTTTCTGTTGCTCCTACTCCTGAATGAGTTTCAGGTCTTGTTTAAAGTTAAACAATTATTAAAAAATACACCCCATCTGCCACCAGTGCTTGGTGCAGATGCGGGCGCTGTGTGGCTACTCCAGTCCTTGCGAAGGACATTGAGGCTACGCAAACCCCGGTCACAGGCAATGCGGCAACCAAACCCCTGCAACAGGCATTGTAGCTACTCCAACCCTCACAGCAGGCACTCCAGTTGAACCCGAGAACCAACCCGTGCTGGTGTAAGTCATCCCTATCCACAACTAGAAACGGACATGAAAGTCAGCTCATTTAGTAAAGGATGGCAAAGCAGAGCGATCACAAGAACTGCAGAAGGAAGAAGCAGAACCAGAGCTAACCACCTGATCCCTATCCCTGAGTGAGCTGCCATATATGTGAAAAGACTTCAGCTGCCATCCAGGTGAGCACATTGTCACCAGGCAACTGCGATGATGGGATAACAGGGCCAGTAGCCTGGAATTAGAAGGTAGGGAAGCTAAGCAGCTGGGATCTCTGTCTAGGGAAGGGGGCATTGGCAAGGCAGTTGGAAAAAAGACACAAACCCTCAGCCTCAGGAGGCAATTCCGTCTCACGTGAAGTAAAGTCATCCCTTCAAGGAAGATATCATATGTCACCCAGGCAAGTGGACCACCACGGAGGGTGGTATCCAGTAACTGAAAGGATAAACACAAATCTTCAGACAGGGAACCTGCTATTTTACCTTACCTATCCACAACTAGAAACGGACATGAAAGTCAGCTCATTTAGTAAAGGATGGCAAAGCAGAGCGATCACAAGAACTGCAGAAGGAAGAAGCAGAACCAGAGCTAACCACCTGATCCCTATCCCTGAGTGAGCTGCCATATATGTGAAAAGACTTCAGCTGCCATCCAGGTGAGCACATTGTCACCAGGCAACTGCGATGATGGGATAACAGGGCCAGTAGCCTGGAATTAGAAGGTAGGGAAGCTAAGCAGCTGGGATCTCTGTCTAGGGAAGGGGGCATTGGCAAGGCAGTTGGAAAAAAGACACAAACCCTCAGCCTCAGGAGGCAATTCCGTCTCACGTGAAGTAAAGTCATCCCTTCAAGGAAGATATCATATGTCACCCAGGCAAGTGGACCACCACGGAGGGTGGTATCCAGTAACTGAAAGGATAAACACAAATCTTCAGACAGGGAACCTGCTATTTTACCTTATAGCTTTCTCTGTGCAATGTTGCTCTGATTCCAGTGAAGGTTCCCTGCTCCCTTCTGACATAGCCCTTTTCAGAGACCAAGTAAAGAAACAGCAGTTCCAGCAGCAGCAGTGCTACAATCTCGATGTACCACAGGCACTGAAGCTCAACCCCTCTTCTTAACTCTGTCTAACCCTACATGTAGCAGTCACATCTTGAGATGAACAGACTGATTTGTGACCCCTTGCACAAACAATAGTCTTGGGGAAAAAAACAACCAAAGCCCTGAGAATGCTCCACAGAAGACAAGGGTCACATAAGCACTCTCTAACCATAAGGGCTAGTTTGCCAAGGAGCCACTGTGTCTACCTTGTCATCTGTTTCTCAGAACTGACAAGTCCTACGTTACCACAGGTGTTTCCCTGATGAAACCACCAAATACCTCTTTCCTTTAGGGCACAAGCTGTTTGTTCACAGGAGTGCACGTTCTAGAATATCATAGAAGCATAGAATAGTTTGGGTTGGAAGGGACCTTTAAAGGTCATCTAGTGGGGATGCAGGGACATCTTCAACTAGGTCAGGTTTCTCAGAGCCCCATCCAACCTGACCTGGAATGCTTCCAGGGATGAGGCATCTACCACCTCTCTGGGCAACCTGGGCCAGTGTTTCACCACCATCATTGTGAAAAATTTCTTCCTTCTATCTAGTCTAAATCTACCCTCTTTTAGTTTAAAAACATTACCCCTTGTCTTATCTCAACAGGCTCTGCTAAAAAGCCTGTTCTCATCTTTCCTATACACCCCCTTTAAGTACTGGAAGGCTGCAATAAGTCCTCCCCAGAGCCTTCTCTTCTCCAGGCTGAACAACTCCAACTCTCTCAGCCTGTCCTATGAAGGAGAGGTGTTCCATGATCCCTCTGATCATTTTTGTGGTCCTCCTCTGGACCTGCTCCAACAGGTCCAGGACTTTCCTGTGCTGAGGTCTCCAGAGCTGGACACAGGACTCCAGGTGGGGTCTCAGCAGAGCAGACTAAAGGGGCAGAATCCCCTTCCTCAGCCAGCTAGCCACACCACTTTTGATGCGGTCCAGGATACAGTTGGCCTTCTGGGTTGTGAATGCCCATTTCCATCTCATGTCCAGCTTTTCATCCACCAGTATCCCCAAGTCATTCTTGCCAGGGCTGCTCTTAATCCCTTCATGCCCCAGCCTGTACTGATACCAGGGTTTGCCCCGACCCAGGTGCAGGACCCTGCACTTGGCCTTGTTGAACCTCATGATGTTCACATGGGCCCATTCCTCGAGCTTGTCCAGATCCTTCTGGATGGCATCCCGTCCCTCAAACGTATCAACTGCACCACTCAGTTTGGTGTCATCTGCAAATGTGCTGAGGGTATATTCGATCACACTCTCTTTGTCATTGGGGGAGATACTAAAAAGTACTGGTCCCAGTACAGACTCCTAAGGGACACCACTCATCACTGATCTCCGTTTGGACATTAAGCCTTTGACCACTACCATCTGGATGAGACCATTCAACCAATTCCTCATCCACTCAACAGTCCACCCGTCAAATCCATATCTCTCCAATTTAAAGAGCAGGCTGTTGTGGGGGACCGTGTGAAAAGCCTTACAGAAGTCCAGATAGATGACATCCGTAGCTCTTAGGACCATATCTTTCAAAAAGTACACTTTGAAAGCAACAGTGCTGGGTAATCTTTCCAAATAACAGTAAATGTAGGTTTGAAGCTTAATATTATATACAGAATTGCTTCTGTTCACATATCTCTGGGATGGTACAAAGATGACAGAAATATCCTTTCTAAAATAAAGCACATACCGTTTCACAACTGAAGGCTCAAAACTTGATTCAGTTCTTTACCATTGATTTTCCCACAGCTTCAGTTTTCTGATACAGCATTTTTCATGTCAGTACTTTACAGTAATAAATAGTGAGAACATCAGATTTCTATGGGATGAGTGACATACCTTGTAATTGGATACAGTTAAGCATGGGCCACAGATAATCAGATGTATCATACTGAATATTGAAAAGCCTACCGACAATTCTGTCAGACAATGATATGTAGATCTGGATTTTTCCAACTTTTTGAGAGTGCATTTTCTTTTGATGCATATTCCTCCATGGTACCTATGGCACTGGCATCTGCAGATTTTCATCTGGGCAAGAGCATAAGAACTGACCATAATTACTTGTTTCAATAGCTGTTTACTCCTGCTGTCACTGGTTACAGCCACTTTGCAGTGTCCCACCCTGAAATAAGTGAGATGCATTTGCCCAGTAACAATTTTTCTGACATTTTGCTACCCTTTGAAAGAATTTTTGACACTTCTGGGAATTATCCTTTTCTGGGAAAGAGCAGCAGTTACAGACCATGAGGGATGAAGATATGTTTCAGGTCTGTCAGCCCCCCCAGTTTTTGCAGTTTGGAAATGAATCAGCTGTACTTGGAAAAAAAAAAACAAACAACAACTGTGTTTGCTAACCTAAGCCTAAATCTGGTTCTCTATAAACAAAATCATTGCAGAAAAATATCAGGACAGTAAGGGTAACTGTACAAGCCTAGGTTATGAGCAAGCATTTTTTGCAATATTTTCACCAAAGCATGAAATTCAAATGAAATTAAATTAATTCCACTCAGGCACAACCACTTACTTTTTATGTCAGATTTATAGCCCAAATCTCAAAAAAGTGAATCCAGAATCCATTTATGTTTTCACATTTTTGTGTAAGGTTATCTATATGTACATATGTTGGGGAATTTCACTGCATGACCTTTTTAGAATACCTTGTGCGGTCATTTCACATTGCTTTTGACTGGCTTAACTCTGAAAGTCTCTACTTGGTCTTCTGGGTGTGTCAGTATGTCTGTGTGACATACATCAAGGCTTTTGCTGCTGTAAATGTTCTGCATTAGCGCTAGAAGTGTACATTAGCATTAGAGGTAATTAAACTTTTTTACATGTGAATGATACAAAAATGCAGCATTTAAAAATTCTATGCTTATAACTTCTTTATTATATATAACTATACACTGTGAGTCTGTAGTTACAAGTACTGATATACCTAGAGATAATATGATATATCTAGAATAATATGACAACATTTGACATACTGATGGAATAAGCTCTACAGCTGGTCTCATAACAGATAAAGTAAATGGAAGTATGGCAAAAGTCTCTTTCTTAATGATCCAGGATGAGTAGGGAAATTTAGGTAAATCCTCTGGTGCATATACTAAATTGACTACACCCTTTTTGTCTATATGCACCTAACTATGTCACTGCACTGCAAAAACCACTGTATCATGATTTCCTCCCTGTCTTACATTCTTTAGCTAAGCTTTACTTGATTTCTTTTTACCACAAATTGCTGTTCACATTTCCTGCTTCTGATCTTTTTCCCCCCTCTTCCCCCCATTCACTTGCTCTTTTCTTGCCTCTCTCTGATCTTCTGCCTTTTGAGCTTCTCACATTGCTATTTTTTCTATGTCTTTTCCTATGCCTAGAAATATTTCTCATTCCTTGTTCATGAAAGCCCTGTCTCCTTCTTCTAAAAACTAATTTCTTTTATCAAGACTCCAATATTTATTTTTATACTACAGCTATTTTTAGTCAGATGATAAAATTTATTAATTTATACAAACTGAAACTATAACAAATGTGATTTATTTATTTTTCTGAAGAAGTAAGTGTCATAAGTCATTTACGTATCTAAAAATAAAGGTTTACATACAATACTTTCATAAAAAGATGGTGATTCACCTCAGCTCTTTCCAGCACACACCAGAGAAGTATGCAGCTGTCTTTTTAATGGACAGGAAAGGGTGCAGAGAGACTCAGATCTCTGATTCATTTGGAATAAAGATGATTGCCAGTTTAATTCTGCAACATCATTTTGAAACCCAGCAAGATGGTTTCACACTTAGTGTTGCAGCAAAATATTTATGTTCATAGATGCTTACATAGATACTTATGGTATCTGTTGCTCATAAGGCACAAGAGGACAGAATGTACACATTAAGAGGAAACAGCAGAATAAATAAATGAAATATGAATGAGAATGAATTGAAAAAAGGGTCAATTAAGCAAACAGACAGATATGTGAATGGTGATTGTGCTGATAATAAGCATTACAAATTGTTCAAGTATGACTGCTCGGAAGCCCTACAAAGGAAAGAAGGAAAGAAAAGGAGAAAAATCTGGAAAGGAATAGGAAAAAGCATGAAGGAAAGGCAAAAAAAAAAAAAAATCAGGAAAACATGAGGAATATGATACTGGGAAAAAAATGTCAGGAAGATCTAATCCTTGGAAAACAGGCTTTTAAATGGTCCTTGGAGCCAAGTTGCTTTGAATTTCAACTTAAAAACTGTATGGCTACTTCTTACTCCATATGAATTTAGGTTGGTAAGAAGCACAGAAAAAACAATTCAATAATTCTTCAAGAAAAGAAAGCAATTCATAGAATTGCTGTATGTTCACAAAGGTAGATGAACTAAAGGCCAGACAGTATCACCATTTTTTGCTGCAAGCAGATTTACATTTGAGTCCTATTAAAAAGATAAAGTTAGTTTTAGTGACTGTCAGAATCCCTGTATCTACCACCTGTTTTTTTTTCTTGAATTGAAGAATACTAGATTTTACTACCATTCACGTGGCTACTTTGGCGACACTGATACTAATTTTAGTGGAGGGCTGCAGGTTGATGTTTGAGGTCAAAGCCCTGTCTAGGTTTCTGCAGAATATCTATAAGATATAGCTTTTTCTATCTGTACACACAGAAGAAACTTTGAACCTGATGTTACCATTTTACTCCATGCTTACTTCAGGTACCTTTTTTCTGGTCTTATTTATATGTAGTCCTGTCAATACATGACTCTCTAGAATACTGCTGAACATATCAGCTCCCTTGATGTTTGGATGGTCTCTTTGCATACTTTCTTGGATCCCTATTGCAACAAACGTAAGCATTCTGATTTTTTAAATCCTTCACAAGTTTCTCCATTTTACCATTTAAGTATCAATTTATGCCTCTGATGGACATATAAAACATCTTTTACTTATTAGTTTTCTGAGGCATTTCCTTTCTTGCATGATGACTCATGGATATGTACAGAAGCATCCCCATAGTCCACTTCCAAACCCTTCTTAAAATTTCCCTTTCTTATTATGTCTCCACAAGACCTGACAAGGATCATACTGCTGGCATGCTGAGATTATAGCCAGTGACACTGAAGAATCTTAAACCATCTGGGGCCTATATTCTGTTTTCTCATGTTTCATGCTAAACTAGTAATCTCTTTGTGATTTTTTTTTTGGTCTTTTTCTTTAGTCCTTGTTCTGCACCATGATATAGGAGTGCACAAACGCTATGAAGGATGACAAGTGAAAAAAAGGAGCTGTGGTGTTATGGATGTTATACATAGCCTGTCATAAGAAAGCCTACTTTTCTTTATTAGAAACGTTTCTGTGAAATTTGAACAAAGTAATAGAAGAAAAATACGAGACAAATTAAAGGTTTTGACTCAGATATTCCAAACATCACCTACTTCTAGACTGCAAAAATAATATCCATGCCTTTTTAGTGCTGCTACTGCAACCTTCTTCTACAAGAAAAACAAAGCATAGAGATAAGAATCTCATTTCTTATTTAGATTTGTCTTTGTTGAGTTTCAGTCCAGGAGTAGAGCAAAGATGCCATAGAAAAGTGTACAAGCCAACAACTATGTGTAAATATTTACATACCCTGTCTTGTGTAGAAAGTGCCAACTGTGCAGTGAGTATTTCCAATGGATTGTCCTAAACAATATTCCAAAGCCATATAAAGTTTGCAGTCTAACCATTATTTATGTTTCTGCAAACAGAGGAACATTTCTGGAAGTATTCAAAAAACTTGTGGATGTGGCACTTCAGGACATGGTTTAGGGGACATGATGGCGTTGTGTTAATGGTTGGACTTGATGATCTTGAAGGTCCTTTCCAACCTTAGTGATTCTGTGGTTCTTTGATTTGAAACCTTGGAATTATTTTATAAAATTGATCAGAAGACAATGAAACTCCGGACTGACAAGGACAATACTTGTTGAATAAAATACCTCAACAAAATGAATTTTCCCAATACTCTGATCAAAGTGCTATTTCAGCTTTTCTATAATTTTCAGCACTTCCACCATCTATATGTGGATAGCTGAACTAGAATTCATCTTAGCTAAGATAGAATTAATCTCAGTTTACTGTAGTCATGTAAAATCTAAGAATTGGACAGTGAGGCAGCCACCGAGGCCCCTTCTGCTGTAATTGACAGAATGACAGATGTATCTCTAGAGAATAATTTATTATATCCACCTTAGAATTAGATCAATCATTCTCTAGACATCTTTTTTTTTTTATACTGACTACTGAGAGATCCTAAGCTATTTTGTGCGGCTAGAATTAGGTGAAATGATTAAAATTTTTTGTTTAAATACAAGTTGTGAAACACGTAGAAACTTTCCAACAGCATAAATAAGATGCGTCAAGGAGGCATGCTCAAAGAAGAATCTTAAGAATCTTGTGATATGCACAATTCAACATTAAGTAATTATCACCATGTGATAACAGACAACTTATACAAATATCGGTATCTCTGTTTATAGAGTGTGTTTATATATGGAATACCTACAGGCATGCAGCTTGAGTAAATAGTGTAGAAAACCATTGACCAGAAATCTACAATCTGGACACTTTTGTTATATTAATAACCAGTCTGGAACAATGCAGACTGGAGGAATTGATTTAGACAAAATCTCTGGATGGATTATATTTGTGCTGTTGATTGCAGATGATCTGTCTGCTTAGTACAGTGGGTTTGCCATCATGTTACATCTAAACAGGGGAGCAAGGAGGACAGAATCACAAAATCAAAGAATAGTTGAGGTGGGAAGGGACCTCTGTAGGTCACCTTGTCCTTCCCTCTACTCAAGCAAGACCACCCAAAGCTGTTTCCCAGGACCATGTCCAGATGGCTTTTGAGTATCTCCAGGGATGGAGACTCCACAACATCTCTGGGCAACATATTCCAGTGCTCAGTCACCTTCACAGTAAAAAAGTGTTTCCTGATGTTCTGATGGAACATTCTGTGTTTCATTTTGTGCCCATTGCCTCCTGTCCTGTCATTGGACACCAGTGAAAAGAGCCTGGCTGCATCATCTTTGCACCCTCCCTTCTGGTATATACATTAATAAGATTGCCCCTGGGCTTTCTCCTCTCTAGGCTAAATAGTCCCAGTTCTCTCAGCCTTTCCTCCAGTCCCTTTGTCATCTTAGAGGCCCATCATTGGACTATCTCCAGTATGTCCATGTCTCTCTTGTACTGAGGAACTAAGAACTGGACAGAGTCCTCCAGGTGTGGCCTCAGCAGTGATTAGCAAAGGGTAAAGATCACCTCCCTCAACCTGCTGGCGATATTTTGTCAAATGCGTCCCAGGATACCATTCACCTTCTTTGCAACAAGGGCACATTGTTGGCTCATGTTCAACCTGGTGTCCAGCAGGACCCCCAAGCCTTTTTCTGCCAAGCTGCTTTCCAGATGTGTTGCTGCCAGTGTATATTGTTGCATGGGGTTGTTCCTCTCCAAGTACAGAACTTTGCACTTCCCCTTGTTGAGCTTCATGAGGTTCCTTCATGAGGAAGTCTCAAGGATGTGAGCCTGAGGAAGCTCTAGCAGCTTCTAAAGACTGTGATTGGGTGACCTTGACCCAGGGTGCCTGGAGCCTTTGTTGCAGGTGTCACCTGATTAGGCAGGGTCAAGCATCCTTTTAGGTCGTGCTCAGGAGAGACCTTTGTAGGAGCTAGATCTGTGTGCAACCAACAGATGTGGCAGTTTGTGTCGCTGTCTCTGAGGTGTGCTTTGGGAGCTTCTGGGCTTTCTCAGTAAAACATCCAGGATATCAGGGAATACCTGGGAATGCTCTGAGAAAAAGAGAACAAAGTAGTATTGTTCACTGTTTTCACTTCTCATTTCTTTAAATTTGTACACAGTGTTGTAATGCAAAGTAGAGGAATAATGCTCCAGTTACTCTATCATCACTTTTTCTTACTTTTCTCAAGTTTGTTTTAGTTAAGATTTTTTACAACTTCTAAAATAGTTCCATCTCCCTGTGCTTCTGCCTATCTGCTGTACTGATGTGTAAAACATGTAAAATCTCTTTGGTATTTGCCAGAATCACTGCCTCAAGCTTGCCCAGCACACTAATTTCATGCTTATTCTCCTCAACTGATACTCCTTCATTCTAAGGTCTACACTGGACATCAACTTCAGACATTCATTGGATTGAAATTCTCATTCTTACTGGATACAACAGAACATGAACCACAGCCTGCAATGGCCATTTTCTGTTTTTCATTAGCCATTTAATTTATGAACACAAAATATTATGCTGGTGCTCTAAAAAGATATTATTTTTTCAGCCAGTATTCCTATTTAGTGCAACTAATCCACTAAAAGTAATTTCCTTTGTTGAACTGATAAGGGCTTAGTTAATATAGAAAAAAGAATGACCATTTTACATCAGTGATATTACTTAATTTTGAAGGTTTTGTTATGGCTCAGGTTTCACATTTTCATAGCACAACAGATTTTAGAAAAACACAATTTATTTTTTAATCTAACAATAATTCCTAAGATCTACAAGGCATTCACAATGTTAAATTACAAAATGTGACTAGAAATTGGCAAGTATTGTATCCATTTTGAAGACAGGTAAACGGAAATATGAAATGGTGAAGTTATTAATTAGAAATAATACAGTAATTGAACCTAAAAGGATCTTTGAAGTTCTTTTTTATGTAGGCACACAGATAGCTTTTCCTGTGATTAATATTCCCAAACACTCATTTCATTTTCTGTAGGACCAGTAAGGTTGTAGTTAGAAAGCTCTAGCCATCTTCAATCTAGGCATTTTTTCAAATCTAGTTATCTAGTCATTTTAGTTCCTTCTAATGAAGAGAAACAGATGTTTTCAGAGCATGCTTTTTTCTATGTAAAGA
This sequence comes from Phaethon lepturus, assembly GCF_000687285.1. NCBI lineage: Eukaryota > Metazoa > Chordata > Aves > Phaethontiformes > Phaethontidae > Phaethon > Phaethon lepturus. The sequence goes on along the minus strand of NW_010532487.1, from coordinate 2,958 downwards.
TAGGTCTTAGAGATGGTGTGGGTAGTAGGATTAATGACACTCAGTGCCTCTCCAGTGACTGAGGTGGGAATCTACATTCCTAGATCAAACTAGAACTACGGCGGTACTAGCGAAACTAAATGTGCTAAGGACCATTCTCTGGCACTTGAGAGGAACCAGCACAGGGTTCCTGTAATGTTGACTTTTCTTACTCTCCAGACTAGAAAATTATATCCATTCTCACTTTTTGGAACAGTCCCTGACTTGTGCTAAATCCCAAAGAAAATCAGTTGTTCAGAAGAGTGCTAGCTGGTCCGGAACAAAACCACGCCAAGGACCATCCTATCAATTTAACTATATAGACAACTGCATTACAATGCACTGTTTAATTTTTTTTCATACAGGTACAGCTTAGATATACAACTTTAAGAGAGCTGAAATTCCATTACACTATTGCTACTTCAAGTTTTTGCAAATTATGTGTAAAATGAGTTAAAAAACAGCAACTGATTTTGCAAAGTGAAAACTTCTTTCATAGATCGATTTACCAGACTACCCTGTAATAACATCCTGAGGAACCATATGTAAGATGCCAAAACTTCTGACACCATTTCTTCCCAGTAAACAATGAGTCAAAGCAGTTTAACATGAAGATTTAATGATTTTTGTTCCTGAAAACTATTTAAATCTCAAAGCACCAGGGAATACCAGTGGGTGATTAATGAAGCCATTGATTATTTGAAAGATAAGTTTTTCAGATCTCATTCAGTCAAACAAAATGTATAAACAAAATAAACTATAGAAGATGGAACTTGCAAGGGATTGAATGGAAACATCACTACAATTTGCCCTGAGTAGTTTTTTTCACAGGGTGTTCTCAAAAGAACATTCATTCAGTGAGCAAATGGAAACCACAGGTTACTTCCTTATAATTTTCTTATTTTGTGACACTAATTCAGTGCTTATAAGCTGGACCACACTGAGAGCCACAAAGAAATTGTAATGATCTGCCTTTAAATAGACAAGTGGTCTTAAATAATAAGAAACTGGAAATAAATTTCCAGCTCCAGTCAGGTATGAATTTGAATAAGTGATATCAAAAAAATGATCTGCATAATCTACAAAATTTTGTAATTTATGAGACACTACATTTTGTAAGAGCCATATTTGAAAAATAGAGATTCAGTTTGCTATCTCCCCATCTCCCACAAAAAAAAATCTCCTAAGGTAAAAGTGTAAGTTAACGCTTTCAAGTTATCTTGGTACAATTGCACATGCTATGTTAAACACTTCTCTCAAAAAATAAAATATTTCAGTATAGGAAAGAAAAAGCTATGAAAACATTTACAGTCATTCAGCTTACTTTCAAAAACATCCTGATTTATGTGTTATTTAAAGGTAAAAAAATATAACTATTTTTCTTTCTTTTACATATTATATTAATAGGGTTTGAGTACAAAATAGTAATAAATTCAGTGAGAAGGACCAGGCAGTGCTTCTTGATGAATTGGGTTCCACCTGATCTTTTAGAAAAATAGAACAAATGGCATTTAAGAGTTTTCAATCAGAAAGAACTTCAAAGTACAAAACATTAATGTTAAATATAAACATATCAATATCGACTCTTACTAATGATTCGTCCTCAGAATAACATTATTAAGTATCAAGTACCATGAGAAAAATGAATGTATCATACTGCTTGACATTTTCCTTATCAGTAACTAAGCTCAAAGAACATGTGCTAAGCAGGTCAGATTTACAAATCATAGGAAAATAAGGAATCCTTCGAAACAATGTTATATTTCAAATATATTTTAATTATATAATATGTTTTTAATTTGAAGGCTCTAAATACCCAGTGGTTTCTCATTTTGTAACACATGTAAATGCTTTAAATTATATGCAATTTTGCTATTTCCAAAGATAACAACACAAAATGCTTCCTATTCCCCAATCATACAAAAAATCAATAAAATATTAACATTCAGTTGTTACAGCTTCCTAGAGTTGGAACCATTCCACTGTTATCAGTGCAAAGTTCAGGCGAATTCTAAAAAATTGCATCCAAATGGACCATGATAGCCAAGTACTGCTCTAATACTGTAGGTGCATGATCCATTGTAGGCATATAAGGAAAATATTATATATAAAAACTGAAATGTATGGAAACTGGACTCAGGACTGAAGTATATAGAAATAATTGGTAATTCTGAGTTTTTCAAACTTATGGTTCACCTGGAAACCTGTTAAACAAAGATCCTTAATTTGAATAATACCATGGCCATCTTCAAGACATTTTCTTTTCTAATCAACACAACCTGAATTTTGTGCAGGTTTCTTTGTAACCCATGTTTAACGACTCTCTAGTTCTAGAATAACATGACAATGTCATGAATGCTTGATATTAATGACATATAGAGCAGTATCCACCCAAGAGTACTGAGAGAGCTGGCGAAGGAGCTTGCCAAGCCACTCTCCATCATTTATCAGCAGTCCTGGTTAACGGGCGAGGTCACAGATGACTGGAGGCTTGCCAATGTGATGCCCATGTACAAGAAAGGCTGCAAGGAGGATCCTGGGAACTACAGGCCCATCAGCCTGACCTCCGTACCAGGGAAGATCATAGGGTGGTTCGTCTTGAGAGTGCTCCCAGGGCATGTACAGGACAATCAAGGGATCAGGCCCAGCCAGTATGGGTTCATGAAAGGCAGGTCCTGCTTGACCAACCTGATTTCCTTCTATGACTAGGTGATCCACCTAGTGGATGAGGGAAAGACTGTGGACGTTGTCTACCTGGACTTTAGTAAAGCCTTTGACAGTGTCTCCTACAACATTCTCCTGGAGAAACTGGTGGCTCGTGGGTTAGACATGTTTACTCTTCGCTGGGTGAGGAACTGGCTGGATGGCCGAACCCAGAGAGTTGTGGTGAATGACACTGAATTCAATTTGCGGCCAGTGACAAGCGGTGTTCCCCAGGGC
>NW_010532486.1:971-3062 GCF_000687285.1 Phaethon lepturus | reverse complement strand
CCGTGGCCGAAGGCCGTGGCCAGAAGGAACGTGGCCACTCAGACTGAGCTCCTGCTCAAGTGCGTGGCTGTCCCGGTGTCCGGCTGCAGCGAGGGCTGGAGCCTGTCCCTTGTGCCAGAGGCCAGCGGAGACACCACCCGTGTGTGGTGTAGCCGGGTGAGTGACCTGCTCAGCCTGGGGTAGAGCTGGCAGAGGCTGTAGAGAGGCTGAGGAGCGTCAGGGAGTGTGAGGGGGAGATGGATGGCAGCCGGTGGAGACTCCAGAAGCAGGAGGGGATCCCCTGCCCTCTTGCTGCTGGCAGAAGGAGGGAACCTAAGAGACGAGGGGAGATGGAAACAGGTCCCTCCTTGGGGTGGCAGGTGAATCCCCTCCTGGCCTTCCTCACCATCTCAGCTGCTCTTACACAACAGGTATGGGGCTCTGGAAATTGAGGGTCAGGCATGTGAGGACGTTGATGAAAGTCCATCCAGGAGGGTACCTAGGGTGAGTCAGCCAGCTCCACACATCAAGATGTCCTCTGTTAAGAGAAAAAGGAGAGTAATTGTCATAGGTGACTCCCTTGTGAGGGGTACAGAGGGCCCAATATGCTAGCCAGACCCAACCCACAGGGAAGTCTGCTCCCTCCCTGGGGCCTGGGTGAGAGATGTCACCAGGTAGCTCTCTGGTCTGGTTTGGCCCACTGATTACTGCCTGCTGTTGGGTTTCAAAGGGGGAAGGGGATAAACCCAGGCTCACTAGAGAAGAGCCTGGGGGTGGCATGCCAGAGTTGGGGGTGAAATCGATAGCCCAGCTCAAGCGCATCTACACCAATGCACGTAGCACAGGCAGCAAACAGGAGCTGGAAGCCATTGTGTAGCAGGACAGTTGCTGACACAGTACACCAATGCACATATGGGCAACAAACAGGAGGAGCTGGAAGCCATTGTGCAGCAGGGAAACTATGGTGGGATGACTCATGAACTGGAGTGTTGCAATGGATGGCTATAAACTCTTCAGAAGGGATAGGGAAGGAAGGAGATGTGGTGGAGTAGCCCTGTATATTAGGGAGTGTTTTGATTGTCTAGAGCTTAATGATGGTGACAATAAGGTTCAGTGTTTATGGGTAAGAATCAGGGGAAAGGTCAACAAGGCAGGTATCATGGTGGGAGTCTGTTATAGACCACCCAACCAGGATAAAGCGGCAGGTGAAGCATTCTACACGTGGCTGGCAGAAGTCTCACAATCACTAGCCCTTGTTCTTGTAGGGGACTTTAATTTACCACACATCTGTGGGAAGTATAACACAGCAGAGAGGAAACAGTGTCTAGGAGGTTCATGGATTGTGTGGAAGATAACTTCCTGATACAGCTAGTAACTGAGTCTGCTGGGGAGGTGCCTCGCTTGACCTGCTGTTTACGAACAGAGAAGGAGACGTTCTGAGAACAGGATGGGAGATGTGGTGGTTGGAGGCCGTCTTGGGCTTAGCGACCATGACATGATAGAATTCTCAATTCTTGGTGAAGTAAGGAGGGGGGTCTGCAAAACTGCTACCATGGATTTCCAGAGGGCAGACTTCAGCCTGTTCAGGTCACTGGCTGAGAGAGTCCCTTGGGACACAGTCCTGAAGGGCAAAAGGGTCCAGGAAGGCTGGAGAGCCTTCAAGAAGGACACCTTAAAGGCGCAGGAGCAGGCGGTCCCTATGTGCCATGAGACAAGCTGGTGGGGAAGACAAGTGGCCTGGCTGAATGGGAAGCTTTTGTTGGGACTCGGGGAAAAGAGGAGAGTTTATCACCTTTGGAAGAAGGGACAGGCAGCTGAAACAGAGTACAAGGATCTTGTTAGGTCATGCAGAGACAAAATTAGAAAGGCGAAAGCCCAGCTAGAGCTCAGTCTGGCCACAATGGTGAAGAATAACAAAAAATGTCCATCCCTTACTGGATATGGGGGGGTAGCATTGTCACCAAGGATGAGGATAAGTCTGAGGTACTTAATGCCTTCTTTGCCTCAGTGTTTAATAATAGCCAGACCAGGTATCTGCAGGGTATTCAGCCCCTTGAGCTGGAAGACAGGGATGGAGAGCAGAATAAACTCCCCATAATCCAGCAGGAAATG
>NW_010532486.1:239-925 GCF_000687285.1 Phaethon lepturus | reverse complement strand
GCGTGATGGGATCCCAGGGAGGTGGTGGAGCCACCATCTCTGGAAGTATTCAAAAAATATGTGGATGTAGCACTTAAGGACATGGTTTAGGGGGGCATAGCGGTGTTGGATTAACGGTTGGACTTAGTGATCTTGAAGGTCCTTTCCAACCTTAGTGATTCTGTGATCTACCCAAGAATAGTGAGGGAGCTGGCGGAGGAGCTTGCCAAGTCACTTTCCATCATTTATCAGCAGTCGTGGTTAACAGGGAAGGTCCCAGAAGACCGGACACTTGCCAATGTGACGTGCATCTACAATAAGGGCTGGAAGGAGGATCCCAGGAACTACAGGCCTGCCAGCCTGACCTCGGTACCTGGAAAGATTACGGAGCGGTTTGTCTTGAGGGTGCTCGCAGGATATGTGCAGGACAACCAAGGGATCAGGCCCAGCCAGCATGGGTTCGTGAAAGGCAGGTCCTGCTTGACCAACTTGATCTCCTTCTGTGACCAGGTGACCCGCCTAGTGGATGAGGGAAAGGCTGTGGATGTTGTCTACCTGGACCTTAGTAAAGCCTTTGACAGCATCTCCCACAACATTCTCCTGGAGAAACTGGTGGCTCGTGGCTTAGACAAGTTTACTCTTCACTGGGTAAAGAACTGGCTGGGTGGCTGAGCTCATCATAAAACCAGCCAGTGGCTGGGCGTAAG
>NW_010532486.1:0-220 GCF_000687285.1 Phaethon lepturus | reverse complement strand
TTGCAAAGTCACTTTCCATCATTTATCAGCAGTCGTGGTTAACAGGGAAGGTCCCAGAAGACCGGACACTTGCCAATGTGACGTGCATCTACAATAAGGGCTGGAAGGAGGAGCCCAGGAACTACAGGCCTGCCAGCCTGACCTCGGTACCTGGAAAGATTACGGAGCGGTTTGTCTTGAGGGTGCTCGCAGGATATGTGCAGGACAACCAAGGGATCAG
>NW_010532485.1:11563-33193 GCF_000687285.1 Phaethon lepturus | reverse complement strand
GCACCGGGACCGCGGACCGGTGCGGAAAGAGAAAGCTGTCTCCCACTGGGTAACCCGGCAGCAACTGCTATTTCAGTAAACATATCATTTTGTGCTCAGTAAACACACATTCCAGAGGAATGCTCTCATTGTTTTTTTGCTCTGTAATGCATTAATGAAGAAATAAAGTTTAGGTTGTGTAATGGTGACAGCTTGAAGTCATTTTGCCTAGTGTTATTTCTCAGCAAAGACTCAGCTCTCCCTGGAACAGGAGGAAGAAAAGACCAGATTTCGCTTCAAACTCACCAACATGTGCAAAAAAAATCAAAACATGACGGCAATTAACTCCCCTCCACATGCCCCAATAAAACTACCTCTCTCCCTCGCTCCGAGCTTTGTCACGTATGGGGCTGTTTATGGAGGAGACAATACAAAGTGGGTTTCTACAAGGCTCTTGTTTTAATTTTTGTTTTATATCCACTGGAACCCTCAAGTAGTGAATTCATTTCCTGATATAGTAAACATTTCTGATGGCCAGGATTCTTTCTCTTTTCCCAAATGAACACAAACCCCTGGTCTAACTCACCAGCAGCGCAGTCTATACAAACAGACCCATCAGCTATATTTTCAAAGAATGCATCTTAAGCACGCAGCTAGGAAAATAAACAGCCAGCAACGCCTTCACGAGAGGCCGGCGGACCCTGCCACAAGCAGGAAGCTTTTCTCCCCGAAATTTGCTCAAGCCTTCAATTGCATGTGGAAAAACTATCAGCTTTTCCCCCTATTCCAGAAAACAATCTTGTTCTTGCAGTTGCACACTGATGGCTGCCGGCTCGCTGCTAAATGATCTACGCAGTCCTTCTGATTTGTGACCCTATTTGCACTATGCAAATGTCTTCTGACAGCTCTCTTTTCCTGTCATTAAAACAAACAATGGCCCCTGTAACCAAAAAGGAAATCAGTAACAGGCGAAAGCTGTTCTCTCTTTTTCTTTCCCCCCCCCCCCTCCCCCCCCCCGGTTCTGGGACTAACTGTTAGTAATTACCCTGAAATATTCACAAACCTTGTCCTCTCCCAAACTGTTTTACTCATCCTAGTGGCCAACCCAACAAGTCTAATATAATTGCTGTTCTAAAAGACCTAAAAATGACACCCCCCCCACCAGTGATCAACCAGGTGAAAAATACCGCCTGTCTTTTTTTTTTAAATATACGTATATCTCTATCCATGCACATATAGACCAAAAAAAAATATTGGCTGATTTGAGGACCTTTTAAAATAGTTCCTAGTCTGACGGGAATAATTTAAATATTGTTCTGAAAATGGAGAAACATGAAGTAATGAGAAATAAGAAGGTATTGGTGGCGGGGGGAGGATGTGCATAAGGAGGAAGACACACCTTTCTCTTTAGTCACGTCTCCATTCTCCTGAGCATCCATCCTGTCCTAAACTATGCATCCAGCCCAAAAAAGTGCATTGCTGCTGGCCATGCCTTCCCAATGGCAAATGGGGGACACCTGATTCCAGCCCCTCCCAGTACACGGATGCTCTGCCTCGGATTTCAGTGGGAAAAGGTCTGCATTCAGAGACTTCAGGGTACTTACACACTCCTGGGATTTGCTTCTTTGTCTTTTAAATAATACGGTATACATAATCCTAAACTGGGCCAGTTTTCCACCCCATCACACAGGCTTTGTGCCTGTAGGGCTCAGCTGAAGTCAATGGTGTTAATGTTGACATAAGATCATGATGACCAAGTGGGAAATTAGTCCCGTAACACTTGATTGTCTTTTGCAAAAATTTTCTAAATGGTCTTAATGGTTTTGTTTGTGGTATGTGTTGCTCACTCCTGATTGTACTTCTGCCAAGTTATATTTTTAACTGTAAACACTGGCCTCTCAGAAAATTTGAAGTAAAGCAAACCAGAAAAGATGCTCAAAATAATGTTACAACCTAATTTAATTTATCCCTTGGTAATTGAATTTGTAGGAAATGAACAACGCAAACAAAACAGAACCCAAGACTTTCCAGCCATCGCAATTGCTTTCACATGCGGACACATCGGTTACAGCCAGCATACGGTTAAGCCTCCGCTGCGCCAGGAGAAGCGTTTGGAAGCTTCAGGGGTGTGAGGTGACACCTGCCTTGGGTCCCGGCTTGTAGGTGCCACCTATTGAACATCAGCCAGTCTGCTCACCTTGGTGAGCCTGCTCGGTCAGCTCTTCCATCGCTCTTCCTTTTCCTGCAATTCCCATCCTTAGTTCTTCCAGTACCAATCGATCCGCTCCATGCGTTGATCCTGGAGGAAATGTAGCTGGATGACTACTCGCCAAACTCAATTAACCATGCAACTGTAGTCCCGTCTCCTGGCCCTCTTCCAGTAAGATATTTACACGCTCTCCTAATTTTAATCATATGAACTGCTCTGAGTAAATCCTGTTGAACTTAGGCCTCTGTTTGCAAATGCTGCAGGAACTTTACAGATGTGTTTGACATGCCGTTATTACGTGAATGGTTTCTCTGGCCATTTCTCAGTCTTTGGGTTGCTTGCAAACTATGCAACTGACTGCAGTTCAACTATTTGTTATTTGCCCTTTTCTTTTTTCATTTGTGCTCTTCTCGGTGAGTTTATGCGTGTGTCCCTGTTTATCTCCGTCACATGGCAGAGCTTCTCTGCTTTTGATTCAAGGAGTCCCAAACCCACAAGCAGCTCTCAAAACCAGTTACGCAAACCCCTCGCTGCACAGACCCGTGTGAACACCGATTTGCACAAGCGTTTCTCTGATGGTTCATATTTACACGATTATCTGCAACGTGTCCCCATCCCGTGAGTATTTCAGCAAGTGTTGTTGTACCTGCCTGATCGCTTGCCAGAAGCAATCACTAGGAGAATCACTGCCACTGCCAAAATAAACTCATGGGTTTTATTTGAGGAAGGACTTGTAAATAGTATTTTTCTAGCGTTCACCCAGTTCTAAGTGGAACTCCCTGTGTGATGAATGCTGTTTACAGTGCAGCTCTGTTTGTTGTGAAACGGGGAAAACAGGCAGTTTCTTGCACTTGCCGGCAGCACGCCAGTGCGGTGGAGGAAGGTACATCCCCTCCTGCTGTCACTCTTGCACAAAAAGCCGATTACCCTATTTCTTGCTCTGCTTCGCACTAAAAGCCCACGTGGGTACACAGGATTTTCATGCTCTCAGAGTGGCAAGTTGTTAGAAAGATGAATGGGGAAAGCCCTAAACCGGGTAGAGAAATTTTGATCCCTACAAGTCTTGCCATGGCTCCACTGCTCAAAGAGCCATTAATGGAGAGACATGATACACCCTGCAAGGAAGGATGAGCTGCATGTGTTAATAGATTCAAAGGCAGGGAAAGCTCATCCTCAAATAGGGGAAAATGCAGGTAGCAGGTGAATTTCTGAAAAGCAGCTCTTCCTGGAGCAGCATAAAGCTATGGGGACATGAGGGGTTCAGGGGTGGGGCAGGACCTGGTGCAGCACCGGAGGAAGGTGGATCAGAGAGCCAGAAGGCCCATCTCCACTGCTTTGCCTCTCCAGGTAATTGTGGCTTCTCCTACACACCCCAAGAAACCCACACGTCACAATGATGAAATCACACTTTTCTCCCACAAGGGAAAAGGGAGTATTTTTCCTTCTGCTTTTTCCCATTTTCGGTGTGTTCAGAGTGAAAGGGAACTCTCTTTGCAGATGGAGCGTAGGAATGGGAGTGTTGTGGTGTCTCTGCAAACACCACGTAGTCCTTCCGAAACCCTGCATCTTCAGCTGTTCAAGGCCTGCCATTTTTCCTCTCCATACCATCCTCAGGGAGGAGGAAGAAACATCTAGAGGCTACTGGTGGCTCCAGGGTGGTTTGGAAAGCTGAAGGATGTGGAGGATTATACAGGAACACCAGCTCAATCAAGGCCAATGCTGTTAGAAATCAGGAGTGACTGGCAGTGCAAATGGCGTGAGTCCAAGTTTCTGAGACCTGAAGCCACTTTTGTTCCTACGTTTGACACAGCCCCAGGGTTTGATCACTGCCAATTTGTCCCCACACTGGAAAGTAGTTGCCGGCTTTAGAGACACTTTAACCCTCTTTTTCCACTGGAGATGTGTCCTCTCTTCACCTTCACTTTTTGCCTTTTTTTTTAAATTCCCATATTTAAAGCTGTTTACTTTGCCTGGTACATTAGCCGTTCACCTGTTCATAAGACTGAGGAATGGCTTAAACACTCTTTTGACACAGTCCCTTGAAAGTGGGTTGCTCTGCTGCGGTCAATGAACATAGCGTGGGAAAAATGCATTAATACTTTCACTGGTAACACCGAGGATGGCTATAAATAAACCCTTCATTACAGTATTTATATATTATTACATCATATAGCCACTTAAAACAGAGAGCAATTGGAAGTGTTGAATAATGTAAGGATAATCGCCTCTACATTAGTTCCACTGTCATTGGCATTATATATTGCTTGGTGATACTGCCATGCTCGTTGCTTCGCCCAGTGTTGCGTGACATTGGTGGTGATGTTGGAGTATCAACAGTCCCTCTGCAAATGACATACAGAACTTTGCACAGCACATGTGGCTCGGTGTTATATAATAAGGGTGCTTCACTGGAGAATTTTGGCAGCACATGCTTTTTTCCTGACCATTTCATTCAAACGAGGTGTCCATTCCTTGAAGGGAGTTTGCTTTAAAGTAGCCATCTAAACATGCCTGTCATGCAAGGCTCCAGCACCCTCATGCATGCAAAAGGAAGGTTTGTATCATGAAGGCCAACTGTGCATCTTAGGAATCACCCCACGTTGTGCTGATGAGGCACCTTGGATCCCAGGTAGCATCCCACTCCGATGTCTTCTCCGGACAGAGATATAGCTGAGAGGTGGTGAGGGCAGGAAACGGAGATGCTCAGAGCTTGGCAAGAAGGCTTTTCAGTGGTGAGACTCAAACTCATGTCGCCTGAATCCAGTTATGGGGCATACGGAGGACTTCCTCCCAAAACAAATCAGATTACTTAGAAGTGGTATTAAATGATACAAAAGTATCATAATTCTTTTGGATTTTTTTGTTGTTGCTGCTCTTCTTCCTTTTTCAGAAGGGGGGAGCAGGTGGATAGATGCTTGGTGTGACCATGCTTAGACCATGCCTGAGTAGCTTTATTGCTGACTATGGATTTCAAATTCCTCAGTTTTGACAAGCTTCCCCTTAAGGAAGCCCAACAAAACAAAAATCCTTTCTCTTGACTTGAATGTCTCACTGCTGGTTTTCATGGCACGGATGTCCATCTCAATTACAGTGTGGTCAACAGTGTTCAGTGCCTCATTGATCGTCACTTGTTAAACGAGCTCCTGTGTGGCCTTGAGGACCAAGTCCAGAGGAGGATCTCCACCACAGTGCTTGGAAGGGGCTGCTCCAAAAAGCAGTCATTTCAGATGTTGTTGAGAAATCGTGCCTCTGAACCTTGTCCTCACATGACATATGACCAATTTCTGCACAAAGATCTGCAGTTGACTTTTATTACAGCTCCGATTTAGCTGCTTCTTTGATTTATCGTAACAATTCACATTTAATATCTTTCTTCTGATCTGGAGGCCAGAAATATAACTCTACTCATATGTTTGTATTCTTAGGACTTGGGATTTCACAGATTCAGAAACTCATTCATAGATTCACAGGGTTTAAGGCCAGAAGGAACCATGAGAACATCTGGTATGACTTCCTATATTTCAAAGCTATTCTGTTGCAGCCAATTAGCCCAGTACCGAGCCCAGTAGCGTCGCTGCATCTTCCAGAAAAACATCCAGCTCTGGAGATACCAAGATATGGCAATGTGAACATATCAGAAGTTGAAGACTCACCACCCTACTTGATGTTGAAGCTCACATTAATTAAAAAATGCGCCTTATTTCTAATACGCTTTTGTTTGGCTTCACATCTAGCGATCAGTTTTGCACCTTTCTCCACTTTATAACCGAGCAGCATTGTCTGGCAAGCTATGTTCTTCAAACTTAGGAGTTGTGGGGTTTTCTGCCCAGCATCTGGGCAAAAGGCTGATGTATCAGAAGTATCTGTGAGTCAACTTTACTGCAGTTTTGGCTATTTAAAAACTTTTTGCACTGTTGTTTGCATTATTATTTGTTCTTAAATACAGAAAAAATTCACTCTGAATAAGGGAACAGAAACTTGCCTTTCAGAAAATGTTGGTGTGAGAACTTGGGATATTTGCAAAATACTTTTCAAAAGACTTTAATTTAGAAAAATGAACAGAAATTCAACTTGCTGATGCAAAACACACAAAACTGACATTTCTTGGTGAAACAAGGGCTGTGATCAGCCTTGCCAAAGGGCTTCCGAGCACCTCACCCGTCTCCCTGCACAGATGTGTTGTACGTTATTACTCTCTCCCCAACCTCTTTTGAAGTGGAGATGGAGATAGAGCTGTGTCTCACACCATCAAGTCATATTTGCCAGCTTCGAAACTAGCTGTGCAATCTTATTCTGCCTCTTTTCTATTTTTCAGTAGCTATACCATTCACTGGGACTCCTGATCCTGAAGGGCTTGGTCATTGCTTTGTTTTGTCCTTCTGGCTATTTGTCAAGGACACACTTTTCTCAATGTTGCAAATTTACACCAAAAGCTTTTAGGTTTTGTACAGTATTATCCTTCCTTCCTCTTTCCAAGTGGGCAGGAACTGTAATGCTACACAACTGGTCTATGAAAGAGGATCATTTCAATTTCATTTTCTGAACTCTATGGCTTTCCCCTCTCCATCCAAATGTCATTGGTTTTCATTATTTTTAGTGTACTTAATAAATAGCAGTGGAAGAGCTGGGAAAAATCAGATGCTTGTCTCACACGGATTTCTCCATCTTCTGCAGTATATGAAATTCAAGAAGAAAAGCTGCTCTTCGGACTGAGGAATGCAATAGCCGCACGCTGGCAGGCAGAAATGCCGGTGACGTTAGCGGCAGGAATGTGGGTACCACCTAGCTGCCATGTTGCTAATACTTCTAGCTTTTACCTCTAGGCCTGAAGAACGACGTCATCCGCCCAGCTGGAAGTCATGCTCTGAGCTTGTTTTGGAGATCTGGTGCGTGATTGTAAAGGCTTATAGCTAAAGGAATGCGGTGTGTCTCACACGGCGCTGCGTAAAAGCATCCAGGCTGGGGCAGGAGGGACCACTGGCCTCCCAGGAAACGCAGAGCGTGGATGGGGAAGAAAATCATTAATATTAATAGCGCTGGCCTCGGAGGAGCGCCCTGGGGCTCTGCCAGTGAGCACGACCCCAGCACGCAGGGTGCGGAGCAAACAAAAGCACCGTCCCTTTGCTCGAGGATGGTCATGAGACAAACGTACCTGACCACTGCAGGCATAGCCCGCTACTCCACGTTCCTAGGCTTCTGGAAATGAGCTATCACCGGGCGCTTCTGCGGATTCATTGCATCAGCTGAGGGTATCCAAATACAAGACTATGAAAAATGAACCCTTGCCTGAGATGTCGTTTTTGCTGGTAGAAGGAGAGCATTTGGACAGAGGCAGCCTGACTGCTTGTAAAAAAAAAAAAAAAAAGGATGTAAAGTCTGTGGCAAAGCCTGTCATTTCTGGAAAATTCTGACTTCCTTCTTTCTGGGTATTTCTACAGATCCATCACTTACGAAATAAGTTGCACGTCCCATGCTGCTAATATATGATCCCCACATGGCTCCTACCACTTTTACAGGCAGGGAGCTGAGGTACAAAAGAAAATGAGATGAGCTGAAGGATTGAGACGCAGGGGAAGCCCCTGGTAAAGGAAGGAGTTAGCCTGCTTTCCACCGGCCATGCTTACTCTCTCTTCTCGTCTTGCAACAGCCATGGGGGAAAAATAGCCAAGCCCAGCAGAGCTGCAACCCGCTCCTGTGGATCTAGACTCAGAGGTCTCCAAATGGCAAAAGCATTTTGGTGTGGGTGTGCAGGCTCGACCTCTTCTTCATTAAAAAAAAAAGAAAAAAAAAGGAAAAAAAAAGAAAAAAGATCTAAAACTGCTGTGAGGAAGCCAAAAGGGATTTTTTTATTGGCCCTCACACTACTTGTATGGGAACCCAGCAGTATTGTTTCCAGAAGGCTCAGTCTCTGTCACCCAAGTCTTTGGCATGTTTGGGGACACCCTTACTACTTCCCTTTCCTCCCCTGCAGAAGAGTCCAACACAGCTTTGACCACAAAACCCAGGAGGCCTTGGATTTTGTCTGAAACAAAAGAAAAAGATTGCGAAAGGCGGTGGTGTCAAATAATGCTTCCATTTAGTAGGAATTTTGCTCCCCTTGCATTCCCAGGCAGCACCTGCTGTGTGAGGCTCTTGGCCAGCTCCTCTGAGCCTCTGTGGTAAAACAAACAAAAACAGCAGGGAAAAAAATTCCTCTTTATAACGCCTGTTATCCTCAGGCTACCTTCCAACACTGCCTCGCCTCCCCATGTCGACGGCACTCTCCAGGGAAACGGGATACTACGGGGCCAGAAAGCCTTGTGCAAATGGGCAGTTGAGCAATGGAGGAAGAGACCCTGTCTTACTGAAAACAAGACTGTTTTCCTTCTCTTCCTTCATGTCTAAATGCAGAAGGTTCCTTATTGATGTCCCAGCCAAAAAAAAAAAAAAAAAGGGAAGAAAAGGAAAAAAAAAATGACACATTGTTACTTCCATGGCAAAAGCGATTACGAATTATTCTGCATTAAGGGAAAATATGTTTGGGATGGAAAGGGATGGGCAGTCTGTCTGGAGGGGCTGGGGGATGTGGTCTTTGGAGATGTTTAGAGCCCTCTGCTCAACCCTTGTTAACCACTGTTCCTTCTCATGTGCTTTACCATTTCAGGGTAGTTCTGAAGTAATTTTGTGTTTCAGAGCATGGTGGAACTGTCTGTGCTGGAGGTTGTTCGTGTTTATCTGGTGTCTGGCCCAAATAGCCTACCTGCCGTTTACCTGCTCAGCCCCTGGTGCTGTGGCACCAGCGATGCTGGTGGGGACTTTTGCAGCCTTCAGGAAATGGGCTAATCTCTCACGGGGGTTTAACAACATCTCTTTCACCTCACACCTGCCCTGTGACCCCTGCCTGCTCTGCACACACGCGATCAAAGAAGAAAAAGACTTTCAGGAACTTGGTTTTGACCCTACCTTTAGGCAACACTTTCCAGATAGCTCTCCCTAGGCCAAATAGCCCTGCATTTGATACAGACAGAGATTCACAGGCTGTTGTGATCACCTGGCCTGACCTTCATAGCAGAGGCTATTGAATAGCTGCTGGCATCCAAAGCAGATATAAGGAACCCATAATCCTTGCTTTGTTCAACCACACTGCCTTGATCTCACCTCAGATAGAGCTCCAAGTCAAATGTTCTCAGCAAACCTTCAGGTCTACACTTTGACCAGTCTCCTTGCCTTCCTTCCCTCTTATTGCATACCTGGTTGAGGGTAAAGAGAAGAGCAAAGATGCAGGAAGATGGAGGTACATGCTGGGAAAATCCAGGGTTTGCGGAAGTGATGCAAGAAGTACATGTGACCTTCCAGTTTCCTCTTCACCAGAGTTTTCCCAAGGTGTGGGACAACACCTGTGTACAGCCCACCAGGGATCACGTTCAAGAGAGACAACTCAGCTCCTCATTTTGTTGGAAGCAGCGTTTTAGCTTTGTAGGCTACCACTGTGTCTGCTAAGATGTCTCTGCACTATTCAAATGAAAGATGCTCCACAAAGGGCTCCCACTCCTTCTATGGACTCTTGTTCTGAGCAGCTGTGCTTGGTGTCCAATATACATGTCCTTATTTTCAAATGTGCTTGTGGTGGGTTGACCCTGGCTGGATGCCAGGTGCCCACCAAAGCCACTCTATCACTCTCCTCCTCAATTGGACAGGGGAGAGAAAATGTAACGAAAAGCTCATGGGTCAAGATAAGAACAGGGAGAGATCACCCATCAATTACCGTCATGGGCAAAACAGATTTGACTCAGGGAAATTAGTTTAATTTATTACCAATCAAATCAGAGTAGGGTAGTGAGAAATAAAAAGCAAATCTTAAAACACCTTCCTCTCTCCCCTCCCCTCTTCCCAGGCTCAACTTTACTCCTGAATTCTCTACCTCCTCCCTCCAGTGGCACAGGGGGATGGGGAATGGGGGTTGCGGTCTGTTCATCACATGTTGCTTCTGCTGCTCCTTCCTCAGGGGGAGACCTCCTCACACTCTTCCCCTGCTCCAGCATGGGGTCCCTCCCATGGGAGACAGTCCTCCACAAAATTCTCCAACATGAGGCCTCCCTGTGGGCTGCAATTCTTCATGAACAGCTCCAGCCTGGGTCCTTTCCACGCTGGTGCAGTCCTTCAGTAATAGACTGCTCCAGTGTGTGTCCCTTCCACAGGGCGCAATCCTCAGGAACAGACTGCTCTAAAGTGGGCCCCCCATGGAGTCACAAGTCCTGCCAGCAAACTTGCTCCAACCTAGGCTCCTCTCTCCATGGGTCCACAGGTCCTGCCAGGAGCTTGCTCCAGCATGGACTTCCCACAGGGTCACAGCCTCCTTTGGGCATCCACCTGCTCTGGCGTGAGGTCCTCCCCAGGCTGCAGGTGGAGATCTGCTCCACCATGGACCTCCATGGGAGTCTGCCTCACCATGGTCTTCACCAGGGGCTGCAGGGGAATCTCTGCTCCAGCACCTAGAGCACCTCCTCCCCCTCCTTCTTCACTGACCTTGGTGTGTGCAGAGTTGTTTCTCTCTCATATTCTCACTCATTTTTCCAGCTAGTGTTGCCCAGGTTTTTTCCCCCTTCTTAACTATGTTACCCCAGAGATGCTATCACCATCCCTGATGGGCTTGGCCAGCAATGGGTCCATCTTGGAGCCGGATGGCATTGGCTCTCTTTGGCACAGGGAAAGCTTCTAGCAGCTTCTCACAGAAGCCAGCCCTGCAGCCCCCCGCTACCAAAACCTTGCCATACAAACCCAATACAATGCTACTAAAAACATCACAGAAGAAATTCAGATGCTACCCGGAGACTCTCCGTGGTCCAAGAGTGAGGTCTTGCTTTACTGTCTGAAAGACTCTGCCTCAGGAGATGATAGTTTCTGTTTCTGAACACAGTCCCTGTACTTACAACGTGAGACATCAGTTTTGTATTGGCCAAATCTAGCAGCGGTGATGAGAGAGCTGCAGCCTCTCAGACACGGTTATTCTCCACGAAGTTATGGGACAGTTCCTCTGACCATGTGTAGGTGTCCACTTTAGGATGGCATGCATCACTCTGCAAACTTCTCTATGTTGACTAGACTGCCCCTGACTATAATGGGAGTTTGGTTGCCTAGCTCATTTCTGAAGACCTACACTGGAGACAGCTGAAGTGAGGCAGGGAGAGTAGAGAATGCCTCACATTGGGTCTCTCACTTCTGGACTGAAATCATAGTGGAAATGAGTTCAAAACCAGCACTGAACTGCAGCCATAAGTTTTATGCTTGGTAAGGACATCAGTAAGCGATGGTGAACTGCCTGTGTGAACCCAGAGTCAAACAGGTCCATTTGCCTGAAGCAATCTCGGCATTATTCCGTGACATTTTGCTGGCACTCTTTGCTCAAATCCTCTTGAAACTTGTTAACACAACCCTAGTGCATGTTGCGTTGTTGACTTAGGAGTTTTATCCATCGCTTCATTTTTTGTAGCGTTAACACTAGCGTTAGCACTGGAATTACCGCAAGTGCCACTGCCGAAGAAGGTCCCAAGCCATAGTCCACCGCTCATGCTCGCAGAAGCAAACATCCCACCCTAGCATATGTCCTCTAGCACAGGGATCTTCACTAAACAACCAACACCTGGTTGTTGTTTAGTGATTTCTTTCTCCTGACACCCCCCCCTCACCCCTTCCTTCCTCTACACCCCTAAAACCAGCCACGGCGCATTGGCTTTCCTCGGTGGCTTTGCCATTTCGGGCGAGAGTTAGCATTTAACTGGTCAGAAGGGTGCGAGGAGCCCGTATAATTACTGCTGGGATTGCGCTGCGTAGGCCCCGTGTAACGAACTCGCCTCAAATAACCCAGCTTGAATGTCAGAGCCCGCGCTGTATTGTGTTTCACATTCTGGCTGCCGGAGCGCTTCCCCAGCAGGAGTCAGGGTAACAAATCCCTTGCTCTCGCAGGAGGGCCCCATAAAATGAATGATTCTGGATCTCACGCTCCTGAGGAGGTCTCGGTTACTCCAGCAGTTGCCGCTCGTGGCGGGAGCGACCGTAGGGGACAGAGGGAGGGAAGGGTGGTTTGGCAGGCTTTGCTGTATCGTCGCCCCTGTGTTAGAGCAGGAAGGAGCACCAGGGCCCTGTTCTCCCCTCCCATCTATACTTTTGCATCGATGTTAAATTAAAAAGAAACCAAAAGACAGAGAGCGGATAAAGCCTGAGGCCGAGATGATTGAATCGAATGCATCCACTTGAAATCCTGCACGACCTCCAGTGACGGGAGGCTCCCGACTGCTCCTGGCTGGCACTTCCCTGTGAGCAGCACCGATGTCGGTACGTTTACGGGGTGGCAAAACCCGAGACAGTTCCCCCTGTGCTCCACAGGCTCTGGGGCCAAAACCCTCCGCTCCCTCCCGCAGTAGCTGGCGGCATCCCCTCCGCCCAGCCCTGCCGGCCGCCTCTCCACCCGTGTCAGAAACCTGAACTCCCCCGCTTCTCCTTGGGAGAGCGAGGTTGTTCCCTGAACTATCTCCCGTCTCTTGTTATCGTGCTTGCCTTGTCAGCCAGTGAACTGTGAAGCGGCAGCTGAGGGAAAAATGAACTCTGACCTCATTTTTTCCCCCTACAATTAGCCAGAACTGTGCCTTTTATTTTTATTTTTTTTTTCCTCCCCACTTTTTAAATGATTAATAAGACAATTTGGTCCTTAGCTTCTGCAGTGAGGCGAGTGTGCTGACAAAGCACTGCGATGCCTCTTCCAGGTCACCCGGCAGCAGGCCATGTCTTTATGAAAACATAAAAATTGGAGGGACTTATTTGAGGAATTTGGAGACTGAGACACAGGAATTTCGCCCTTCAGACCCTGGCAACTGCATGTCTGCAGTGGTCTCCGAGCCACAGCGACTGCCACAGAAAGTAGTAGCTGCTTAGCAGCAACCTGTGAGCTCTGAAAAACAGATTTTTTTTCTTCTTTTGTTATGTTTCTTTTAAATAGGCAGCTGCTGCCCTTCACCTGCTTTATGTGGTGATGGCCTTGGGGTGTGCAGCAAGCTGGATTCAGTGGCAAAACACAGGTCTGTAAACGCCCTTGATGGCAACGCACTGGGGGATCCTCACTCCCGCCCGCCCTGCGCCTCAGCATCGCTCTTCCACGTGTGCTCATGCCTCTCCTGAGTTTCCTAAGCTCCTGTCGCAGTGAGGAGGTAGGAATCAAGGCCGGGTGGAGTCTATTCCCTTAGATTGTCCCTCCTGTGTCTGTGCCTGCTTCGTGCCGCCTGATGCATTTGGAGGCACTTCTTTGCGCTCCAAGGCTTTGCCGGGGTAGGAAGGACTCACAGCATGGGGATGCTCCTGCAGGGGCAGGCAGGGAAAGGACCTTCGCTGGGGCAGCTGTAAAAGGGCTCCACTGCTGGGAGCAATCCCACCGTGGTCTCCGGTTGATTGCTTAACAGCTTGCTTGGCTGTCCCCCCTAACAGCGGGCTGTGCCCGTCCTGTCAATTAGAAAGCATCGCTTCAGGAGCTGCTTTTCACACTGCTCCCAGCAGACCCCTCTGTATCACTGGGGCTTGAGAAAGTCAATACCAGGCCAACGTGCGCAATACACTTAAGACGTTTCAAAAGTGGATGAGTGCACAGGTGGAGTTTGCCAAGCTGCCGGCTGCTGCCGGAAGGGTAGCGGCATTTTGGCCCTTTTGTAAACATCCTTGGTGCGTTAGAGAAACAATTTGCTGTTAGCTACTGTTGTGGAGTGGCCTGTAGAGTAAACGATGCGATTCTTGCCATACCGTGATGTCCTTGTGTGCCAGCCGTGGGTCACCCGGCGGGAGGAGGAGGGACAGCAGTGGCACTGCCGGGGGACTCGCTGAGTGTAGGAGAAGCCAGCTGGTGAGCATAGTCTCCTCCAGAGCCACAAATGCAATAGCAAACGTTTTATTACACCTCTTGATACCATCCATATGCTTAAATGGATTTCAAGGCTGCAGCACTTCCCTAAAAGAGGTATTTTCTGGGATCAAAGCTCTCGTGGTTTCACCCAAAGATGATCCGCCCCATAGGCTTTTGGTGGCCTTGGTTTCATCTGTTCTGTCCCCAGCCTCTAGCTACGAGGGGCGGCGTTAGCCCCCACAGCTTCTCTCAGTCTTTCTGCCCTTTGCACTGACCATCTCCGAGGCGGAATGTTTCCCTGCCCTTTCCAGGAGGCCTCCCGGGCTCTTTCAATCTTTCTCGGGAGAGCTGTTATCTGCCCAGATGTTCACGAGGGGGAGGACTCCAAGAGGAGCCTTCTTCATTACCTCCAACAAACTCTCCCTTTTCTCCGGCAGATGCTTCCCACTCCTCCAACTGTGCAGCTGGGGCAGGGAGAAAGAGATGTCAAAATTCATGCGGCTGGTAGATATGGCCTTCAGTGTGGCCACAGAAAAAGAAAGAAACAGCAGTCGCTGCCCCTGGACAAGCACTCTGGAGTGCCAGAGACATCCCGCTAATTCATGTATGCCACTTAATAATTAAAAACTCCCATACAATTGTTTAGTAAATGCTAGTTTTCAGTCATCGTTATGAATTTTTTACTGTAGTACCTCCCAGGAGCAAGTCCGATCGGGCTCCCGTCATGCTATGCAATCTGCAAGCAGCCAGGGAGGCTGAATTCCTTTCTCTAGGAGTTGACAGTCCAAATAAACAAGGCAGACAAAGGAGAGGAGGGGAAACAGAAGCTCAGGGGAGGTGAAGTGAGTTGTCCAAGGTCATGCAGCAGGTCAGTGCCAAAGCTGGGAGCAGAACCCATGCTGCCAGCTCTTGCCCTATCTCCCCAGGGAAGACTGGGCCAAAATAATTTATGGGACAAAGAACTTCTATCACATTCCTCCTGGCACCATGAAGTTCTTCAGCTTGTGCAAATAAAGCACAGACAGATAAAAAGGCAACTGGGCACTAGTTATATTTTGGTTTGCTAGGTCTTTGTTTCTCCACATTAGTAATGTTAGAAAAATTCTTTACCAGCTTGAACCCGTCGCCTGGATAGAAGTATCAGAGTCAAGGAAGAACACTGCTTCAGGTCACTGATCTGGAGATCTGGATGGTGGGGTTCGAGGTTGGACGGTATGTGCTGGAAGAAACATGCTGGCCTCCAGTCCCTAAGCCAGCATGGCTTGGAGGTGAGGTCCCCTCCTGCTGCCCACTGGCACCGAGACTATGGTGGAGGTGACGACAAGCAGCTTGGGTAGCTGCAGGGACACAGAGGGGAGAAAGAGCAGTGAGTTGAGATGAAGTAAGGAACCTGCCATGCTCCACCATGATTTCCCTCTGGAGGGAGATGAAGCAGCTGATGAGGCCCCAGTGAGGCACCTTCTATGAGTGCAACCAGTCAAGGTGCCATCTTGATCTGGTTTCAAAGCATGGTGGAAGTGATGTGGCTGCTGCTCAAGGGGAGATGATAATCTCAGGACTCACCCTGTCTCCCCTGAGAAGTAGGAAACGCCAGCAAGGAAACAAAGCAGCACCGTTAGGAACTCACCTGTTCTTTGCCTGGGGCAGAGCTGTTGAATCTGGTGTTCTCTGTTGATCCCACTGGAGGCATCACTGCTTTCACGTTCCATAATTCATCTTTCAGCTGTTTCTCAGGAAACAGAGGGTCCTGCTGTACACAGCATCCATCCAGGTGCACATACCTCACCATCAAAATGGTATCAGCTAGCTGCCCCTTTATTCCTTTAGGTGACAGGATGTTAGCTTACTTATATGCTTTTTTTTTTTTTTACTGTCTTTTACTAAACTCTGTCTGGTTTGTTCTTACACTGTTGTGGGAGGGAGGGAGGGCTGGAGGCCACACTAGGACATCTGACGTGCATGTGAGGGGCCATTAAGTTCAGGACTCAAGCCCTTGTTTCCCCTGTGCTATGAGGCAGTAACCTTCCTGAAACTAAACCACCCTTCCTTCCCAGCAGCATCACCCTTTAGAGAGCACCCTTCTGAGAAGAGCTGCAGCATCATGTGAACACATTTGGGAAGGGACTGTTCTCATTTTTGCAGTTGATTAAATGATCTTTCATTAACAGATGTCAAACACAATAACTTCCACCTCCACTTTCCTCTTCCCCCAAATTAATTTTCCTGCAGCTCAAGGAGGGCCAGATCTTGATGGCAGGTGGAAGCTGCTCAACCCATCCTGGCTGGTGGAAATGTCACTGGCTGGTGATGTTAATTATCTGGAAAAGGTTCATTATCTCCTGCATAATTTTTTGTTGCTCAGCTGCTTGACTGGTCCAAGGGCATGTGCCACCCGTGCCCTGGGTGGCTCTGATGCCCCCAAACCTCCTTCAGCCCAGCCAAGGCTCAGACAATTCTCAGGGCAAGACAAGGACCACAGCAGCAATCTGCAGGAGCATATGGTAGCAAATTAGAGTTGGGATAGGAAAGACAGCCCAAGAGACCCCATTTATGCCATATGAGATGTCTTTGCAAGCAAGAGCACTCGTATCAGTCTATCTTCCCAGCATACTGTCCTGTGAACCAGACTGCCTGCCTGATAAAAGAGGTAGAAGGAGAAAAAAAAAAAAAGAAAAAGAAAGCATAAAGCTAATTAAGTAGCATGGCAATTTAGCAACTGACTCCCTGAAAGTCTCATTGTTGTCCCTGAGGTCAGGTTATCAAGTGCTGCATCTGAGGAGCTCCGACAGCTGTCCAATGTTGCCTCATCTCTGGTAAAGCTCATCGCAAAACCTCTGCCTGCTGCCAAACATAGGCAGTGAAAACTGGCAGGATCTCCTCATTTCATCCTACACCAGGCTTTGAAATGGCAACGTCGGTGTGAGCAAGCAATGAAAAATGCTCGGCCCAAATCTTCTGTTGATGTAACTTTGATGTGGGTGCCACCAAACTCAGCAGAGAGATTTTTGACTGATCACCTGTGAATGAGAGTACTTGAAGCTGCTGACCTGGATGTCCACTTGAACCTTGCCCAAATGTTTTTTTGGCCTGGAAATGGTAAGAGTTAACCAGAGTCAGAAAGACTGGTTTCAGCAGGGTCAGAAATTACTGCAAGACAGCATTCCTCAGGGTATTTCGGTGCCTCTACCTCCAGTCAAATCCCAAAGAGGGCAGAGGAATGCGAAAGTTGAAAGAAATGTTGACTGAACTTTTCAAACGACAGAAGGGTCAAGTGTAGTTTGGTTCAAGTCTCAGGCAAAGGCTGGGTATGGGTTTTCATCTACTGGAGGAGGTTCATGCATACCTGGTTCAAGCATAACGTCATTGGGCAGGAGGGACAGTGAGGCAGTGGACTCGGCTCAATCCTCACTGACCATCTGACTGCAAGGGCAAAAATATGTGGTTTAGCAAATCTGTCACTCTCATCAGTTTCAGTTCCGTAAAAGGGCTGAGGCGTCAGCGGCTGAGCAAGGGCACAAGTTACCTGCCTGCAGCATCGAGGCCAGGCAAAGCCCCTGTGACTCCAGCCACACCATGCATGGTGAGGCACACAGCCCCACGAGGGCACGAGGCTGACATGGTTTCATCCCCCTGTGCAAGAAGAAGGGCAAATGCCCAAGGCCAAAGGGCTGCTGTGAGATTTGGGGTGCACTAGAAGGACTTCACGATGACCCACCTGCTATGCCACAAAATCCTCTACTCGGTCCTCTGTGCTGCTACCAGTTTTTTGTGTGACTTCGGATAAGTCAGTCAGACCTTATTTTTCAAGAAGTCCTCAGGACACCATGGAGATAAATAAACAGAAAACTGAGGCTCTGGAGATACTGTGGAGATGAGGGAAGGATGCCACTTAAATACAAAGGATGGGAGTTATGCGACTGAGGCTCTGGAGATACTGTGGAGATGAGGCCACTTAAATACAAAGGATGGGAGTTATGCACAAATAGCCATTCATTTCAAGACAAGGCTAAGGGCCCTGCTCATTCATGCACTTCTGAATCCACATAAATATCCTTCAACAGGAAAGCAAATGCCGCTTACAGGCAACCTGAAGTGCTGTTTGAATGGATGTCTTGAGGAATACAAGCAGGTCTTCGGGGTTGTTTTCCTTCCATTATGTACTCTCCCTCCCACTTGAAAGAGTTTGAATTGGCCAGAAAGAGCAAGCAATGACAGAGAGAAAGTTTAACCATTAATAAGGGTGGACAATGGTTAGGGAGGTAGCTAAGTCCTCTGGTTATTCCTAACCAGCCAGCTTCTTGTCTCTGTGTCATTGAGTTTTGGGGGTTTTTTTTGGCAAGCTGGCCCTGGCTAAAGTCTTTCCAGGAGTTACTGAGCCAGAGTCGAGTCATATTCTCCATGGGCATGTTTCAAGCCCATGGCTCTTGCAGGTTTTGTTAGCTACCATACGCAGGAGCACTGCCATGATTGGGGTTGTAATTGCTGGCTCTCTGCCAAAGGGCTACACCGCTCGGAGCAACCCTGGCTCTTCTCTCAGCAGGGCATCAAGGAAGAGCTTCCCTTAGATCTAGGCCAAACCAGCTGGTGTTTGGGCAAAGGCAACATCTGACTCAATGCAACATGAGCTTCAGGTGTCGAGACACTTCAGGGCTGCTGTAACGTACATCCAGCTGCCACGGCTGAACTCATCTGAGGGCTGTTGGGGGTGTCGGCAGGTTGCAGCCTCTCCTCCCATCCTTTGCCATCATCTGGATCAGTCTCTGCTGGAAAAAGGGCTTGGAATCCTCATGGCACAGGAATGGCTGATCCTTCGGCTGCCTGGCCATGGCCACATGGGAAAGAGGACAGCCAGCAAAGCTGCTCACAGCAAAACCATCCCCGGGACCCCCTCCCCATTTCCCAAAGAAGCCCATTCAGAAACATCCCAGTATCCATACAGTAATACTTGTTGGCACTAAAACCTGGGTTTGCTCTTCAGTTGTCTGTTTAGGATCCTCAGCCTGTTAGTAAAAGAAGAATAAAAACGGTGCATCTGATGGATTGTATCTGAGTTGATCGTTGCTATATCATAACAAGAGCAGAGAGAGAGTCAGATTAATTGATCTAGGGGAAAAAAAAAAAGAAAGAAAAAAAGAGTCACGATATCCAACACTTGCCAAGAAGCAGGGATAGTGGTGGGAGAAGCTGGGCAGCTCTTTTGGGGTTGGCACTAGAAATTAGCATTTTGTGGAGGGGTCAGAGTTTGTGGTCAGGGAAGTAACTTTAACCAGTTGGGGTCTACTGCCCTTCTGCCTCTTGAGTAACATGCAAGCAGCTTTGAACACTGACAAAAACAAGTTTTCACTAAAGTCAGCACTCCCAAACTCATGCAAAGCTAAAAGAGGGAACTGCAGGCCAGTTTTTGCTTCTCCAACGAGCAAGGCCACCAGCTGAATCCTGACCTCAGCATGTTTTTGGTAGGTGACAGCTTAAAAGCAGGAAGGACAAGCACAGGAATATGAACACGCCAAAAGCCACCTGAATCCTCCCCTCAGATGTGAACTGAAACCCATAATTAACCGTTTCAGAAATTCCAGCAAAGTTCAGAGCTCTGACCTGATCCGTATAGTCTGGAAATTTTTAAATAAACAACCTGACTTCTAAACTGCAGGGAGGACTGGAAGTAACCTCACTTCTTGCTCAGATACCGTGTGAGACTTGCAGTGTTGCCAGGTAGGGGAAAAAACCACCTTGGTTTTATAGGTTTTATAGGTTAAACAACCTATAAACTGTGTGCAACATGGTAAAGGCAGGAGTCATTCAAAGGAAATATATCTGTGACCTAAAGCAGTTTTGCTGAGGTCCTCTTTATTGATTCTGCTCTGTCATGACGGATGTTTCACATACTGGCCAAAACCAGTCGCTGTGAGAATTGCTTTCCAAATTTTTGAAAGCCTTGTTCCCAGCTTTTGTGCAAGACACAGATCTGCTCCTAATCTTGTTGGTGTTGTTGGACATGGTTGTCTCCTAATGAAGTGATGGAACTTGAGAAGTTGTGCTTAGAATGCAAAGGGCCTCATAGAAATAATCCCAAATTGGGCTCAGAAAGAAGAGTGAGCAAGCCATGCTACATTGACGGACTGGTGGTATTCCTTTCTCAGGGCCTCATATAAGGCTCTTAAGATCCCTACAGAACCTAAGAAAGGAGCACTCAGAGAATTTATTAATACAGAAAAGAGACTCAATCTCTTCCCCTTACCACCCCAAAATACAATTGTATTTTAAAACCACTTATCAGTATGGAGACAATTTTCATGCCTTGTGTAAAATCTAGCATTTCCCAAGTGGCATCTGAAAACATGCCCTATTTTTGTTACACAGGTCTCAGCCTGCTTAGCAGCTGGGTATTAAGACGAGAAGAGCTGTAGCTCTGATCCAGTATGTGTGTATATTGCTACAAAGCACAATCTGAGGGCAAAGAGCCTTGCTGCTTCGTGAATAATCAATAGACTACGTGGGAAAATATGTTTCCCAATCCTGTGAAAATTTCCAGAATATCAGAAATGTTTTTTTTCTCTTTCCTGAATCAGGACAAAGCCAGAACTTGGAAAACTTTATCGAAGCCTGAGCTACAATGAATATTCTTCCATGTCAATGATCTTCCAGAGAAGATCAATGACAAGGAAACATTTCAGTGTTGACCTTTTTTACTCCACGTTTATGGTATTTGTGATGCTACTACTGAACCCAAAATATTTTTGGTGCAGGATTCCCCAGAGCTGAAACCACTGACAAGAGACTATTTGCATTTGCTGATGTCAAAACTCAACTTTTTTTCTGCAGATAATTTTGCTTTGGAGTAAGCAGCATTTTCAGGTTAAAAAACTGAAATACTTTCAAAGGAAAACTCCTGACCACATTGAAGAATGAGACCAAACAAGGGCCCTGTAGCTTGCACACCGAATTAACCATCAAGGGTTTGTTTCAGCATACTCCCCTGGGCAGGAGTAGCTCAGACCGGCTGTAGAGGAGCTGCTTGCTGCGCCCCATTGTCATCCCTTGTGACTTACTCAAGACCCCTGCGGAGGGACCTCAGGGAACTGGGACCTGTTTCTTGGCCAGGGCAGACAGGTTTTGTGTTGCAGAGGGGAAAGCACGGGCAAAACAAAAGGCACATGCCAGCTCCCTCGGATGTGGCTCCGTGTGCGCCTGGCAGGGCTGTGGTCACTGCTTTGGGGTGCGTGGGATCTGCCCTTCCAGCATCCGCCGGCTTCCTGGCAAGTCGCTGCGGGTGGCTCCATCTCCTACACCAGCGTGCCCAGGGAGACTTTCATTCGCCTCCTCGCCCTCCACTAGCCGCAATTCCGGCCAGGGAGAAGGAGCTGGGGAATGTGCTGAAATACCTCTTTCCCCAAACTGCAATTTTTGCCACTGCTGTTTGGTCCTATCTGATAAAACACAAACGGCGAAACCTGCTCCGCTCACTTCCTCCCTCTGACGGGGGAATGAGCTCAGCAAGTCCCGCCGTCTCGGCTAAATCCCGCAGGGGGAATTTAATCGCATTCCTGGTCCGTCTGCCTCAGTTAACCCACTTCGACGT
>NW_010532485.1:0-11519 GCF_000687285.1 Phaethon lepturus | reverse complement strand
GCCGCATTGCTCCTCCGTGTACGTCACTGCTCGGGACTCTTCGCCGGCACACGTGCAAGAGGCAGTGGGACGCATTCCTGGGATAGATAGGTAAAAGCTCCTTCAGATCTGTTCAAGCCAGGACTTCTCAACCGTGACAGATTTGGGGGCATGTGCGTGTTTGATTTTTGCCTTGGCACCATATTGAGAGAAGGGAGGAGCTTAGGTTTAGGATTGATTTTAGGGGATTGACAGAACCTGCCAAGCTGGCGATTCCCTCCTCGTGAAGTCTGCTGTCAGAAGTTTAGTGAGAGTTTTAGAGCGCAAAACTCACGAGTGCTGAAAGCCACTGTAAAAACACCTCCTGATGAGCAAATTAACAGCAGATTCCCAGACCTCATCAACCAGGGTTCTGCATGCGACCCTAAATGATGGAAAAATCTATTTTAAGAATGTTCGGGGAACTTCTCAGGATGTGATTTTTTTTTTTTTTTGGTGCACTGAATGTTATGTTTTGTGCACTGCTGCAAGTAGAACCTTTGCTCGATACCCAGAGTCCAGACCCACAAGGTGCTGAAAAACAGTGGGTAGGGATCTTTTTGGGGAAGTGTAAGGAACAAGACTCCTTTTGGAAGCATTCTCTTTCAACCAGTACCAGTGTCTTGCCTCATAGGTGGAAGTATATTAAACAGAAAAGGCTTGATTTTCAAGGTCCAACTGGTCTGTATCCTTATCCATTTAAATATGTGGGTGAAGGAGGGAGTGATTCATGAATGACTGGGAGAAGAGGTGGGAGATGGTCAAAATAAGGGCATGGGACAGAGTGCAAAGAGTACCATAACTGATGAAAATCTTGCTGAAAAAGTCACATAGGCAAAATACATTATTATTATTATTATCATCATCACTAACTTGCAAACTATAAAATGTTTTTTCCATTAGAATCTCCGAACATCTTTAAACCTGTTTGCAAAATCTTCATCGGTTGCTGGCTTTTTCCGTGTGTGTTTGTGTCTGATCCTGGGGCCACATCCTGCAGGCAGGGCTGAGTTGATGGGCAGGCTCTCTCGTCACCCCATCCCCACAGGGGACTCCGGTCCTTTTTTTGTGCTGCAGGTGTGCTGGGAGGTGTAGCGACATTGCCTTAGCCTGGAAACGTGCATGAGCGTGCCGCGTTGCAGGCCACAGCGATGCTCCTTGGGCTGTCTTCCGTCACTGCGAACACAGTAAATGGATTTAAAAAGTGGGGAAAGAGGCAAATGGAGTGGATAGAGGAGGTCTGGCTTAAACAAGGGAGGTGTAGCTCAGCCCTAGCTACCATGGACATCACTGGAGGTAGCCAGGGTCAGGCACAGGAAGATCACCAAAAATATTGGGCAGCAAGGGGGGACACCCCGCTGTTTGGCTCCTCTTCCTTGCCTGCTCCTGTTTGTGCAGTCCCCATAATGACAGACCTACCTTGGCCTGCCGGACTGCAGACTCCTGTGGGTGTTTTGGGCGCCCTGTTCAGAGCCCAAAATTAGAAAGAGGATGAAAAGAAAACAATTTTCCAACACAGCTTAGCTAGAACAAAAGCACTTCTGCTGCCCTGCCTGACAGCCTGGCTGGGGGGGAGCACCCGCCGGGCCACAGCCCCCCTGCCCAGGCACGCACCCAGTCTGCCCTGCGAGCGTGGGCGTACAAAAGCCCAGGGGGAACCCGCATTGCAGAGACTACCTGTTTCCAAACACCCCTCTATCGAAGCCACGGCTGATGCCGTACCCTTGTTGACGTGGTTGTGCCACTGCATGGTGTGCCGCTGTGCTGCCTGCTTGCTCCAGCTCTCTGCTGCTCGCTTCCCAGCCGGCGCTGCTTACTGCTGGCACAGGTGCTCCTCACCGAGGAGGGCAATTAATTATCACTTCTGTGGCAGAGCACACTCAGCCCCACCGTGCACGTCGGGAGAAGCAGTTCCCAGCCCTGCTCCTGGCCACTCAGAGTAGCTGGGACACCTGGGGGAAAAAAGAAAAAAGGCAAGCTAGATGCAGGCAGAATAACCGGCTCCCAAAACCACTGTGAGATGCTCAGCCGCAGAAATGTGCCAACTTTGACAGTCCTGGAGCTTTGAAGTGCAGGAGGGGAAGGGCTTAGCTGCAGCGTGAGTTCACCAGCCTCCACGGTGGTGCCTGAGCAAAGCTCTGCTGTGGCGGGGAGGAGCTGGCTGCAGGTGTGGTGTTCACCAAAACCTCCTGGGAACTGGCCACCCCAGGCAGCTCCAGCATTTCTGTCCCCAGCCCCAGGCACATGAAGGCAAATGAAGCTCCGTTTTCGCTGTGGCAACTTCTCAACACATGCTCAAGTGCTCAGAGTTGATTGCCCTTAGATAGGAGGGCTGGTTTGGATTTACCAAACCCAACGCTACATGTCTCTTGTATGTGCAAGCCAAGCTCTCCGGGGTTTCACATACCATTTGTTGCTGCAGGCTGTGCCAGTTTTGGCAACTCCTTGCCAATAACGTACCCTCAGTCTCCGAGCTCCACCAGCTAGCTCACCTAGCTAGAATGGGAAAGGCTTTTCGCTACTGAAGTCCATCTTGTACCAAAGGGAAAGGACCACTTTCTCCAGGCAAGCAGAACCCGGGCTTGGTGGCATGACCTTTGAGGCAGTGACTCTGTAAGAGCAAACATGAAGACCTCCTCCAGCCCCGTTATGCAGAACAGAGATAGTGGGATGGGTCTGCCCTGAGCCCTTGAGGGAGCATCCTTGTTGTGACCTTTGAACCTGGTCGGTTTGGCAGCTGAGGAAGTAACCGTGGGGCTGTGGGGAGGGAAACAGAGAGCAGACATGGGAGCAGGCAGTGTGCATGAGTCTTCACTTTTGCAATGGTGGCAGAAGACTTGCAAGTGCAGAAGAGAATGAAGGTGCCTGGGGCGCCGCATGGCTCTCCAGGGTGGACATGAGAAGCTGTCGAAGGGCTCAGCAGAAGCGTAGCTGTCACTGAGGAGTTCAAGCTAGACCCAGCAGCGTGAGGAGGCAGCGATCATCCTCCCTTCTCATCTCCTCAACCTGCAAGCTCCCAGCAGCCAGCTGGGACTGGGGACACGTGCAGTTGGAGAAGGCTGTAAAAACTGCGTGGGCTTTCCTGACCTGGGCTCCAGTAGCCCTGTCTTTCCTCGTGTTCAAAACTCTAGAAGAGAAAACACATAGCCCCACATTTGCGTTACATGAGTAGAACTGGAGCGATCGGTGTGGGGTTTGGGGGGAGGGAGGCATAGGCACAGCTTAGTCTGAGATTTGTTTGTTTGCTATGCTCAGTTATTATAAATCTTGCAAGATGTATGTAATGGCCAAATTAGCCTTACCACAGGGGCCTTTGAAAATAATAGGCAGCTCAGAGGTGATGCCAGCTTTACATTAAACGTTAAGTGTATACTGAATATATATGGCACAAACGGAAGCACCGAGAAGGCAATGTCAAACCTTCACAGGTTAGGGAAATAGAGAATTGAGATGTGTGTTGCATATCCCTCATTTCAAGTTGCGAAGTGCAAGATAAGAGAGATTGGATATACAGAGGTTGTCAGCTTTTGGGACTGGACTTGGGGCCAGCCAAAGCCATGCTGAAGATGCATAAAGAGCTACAAAAAAGCTAATAACGAAAATTGAGATTTATACGACTCATACTAGGTATCAAAATGAGTGGTTACACTTTGCTGATAATCTCTTGATACCTCGTTTTCCCCACTGTGAAATTAGGGTGATAGTTTGCTCTTATCTCACAGGTAAGCCACAAAGATATATTCATTAAAGTCTGGGTAATATTTGTAAAGGATGCAGACACTAGGGTGAGACCATCACAGAAACACCCAGAAACTAAAGCCTAAGTTAAGACAATATTTTCTAAGTGGGAGACATCGATCTTGTGACAACGTTTAGTTACAATGACTTTTATCTCTGCCATGCCAGTCAAGCCACTTAATCACTGCATTTGATGGATGCTGGGGCAGCACGGACGCAATTGCTCATTGTCAGGCTGATACAGAGGTCACAGGCTTTGCTAAGCTTTGGATCAAAATCCAAAACAGGCCCTGTCACGTCTGCCAGGTTTAAAAGAATAATAAATTTACTAATTTAGCTTTGGTATTGGGTAGTAGCTGGTGCCACCTTTATCTGTTTCTCCTGAGAAAATAAACCCAGCACCATCATCCCCATCCCAGCACGGTGATGCTGCAACATGCTGTTGATCTTCACAGTGTGAGATGAAGGCCTGGGGGGAGGTGAAGGAGGGCACGAATTTGTGGGATGACTCGAAAGCTCTGCAACACCTCCCTTGCCAGACTAGAGCCGGCTTTGTGGAGGTGGCCAGGTGCCTCTGAGCTTTGTGAGGGATGGTGATGCTGGTGAACCAGACCCTGGATGCTGGCCGGAGCCTGCCACAGCTGCGGCTCAGTGGTGAGGACACTTTTACTGCAATGAGAGAAAAAAAGGGATCGCTGTACTGTGGCTCACCCTTAATCCGTTAGAAATTAGTGTGCAGTCTCCAGCACTAACTAGCCCAGATAGCTTAAGAAAGGTGCAAGAAGTAGGCACAGATTTACCAGCTCTGATTCTAGCTGTTAATAGCAAAATATAATTTTTTTTAAAATTCCCTTTCCCAACAGTTGTTGACATTTGCTATATGAAGTTGTATATGCCACTGTTTCCCACACACACCCCCTCCCCCCATTCCCTCTTGAATCTAGCTGTATTGTTGGAGGAGCCCAAGGCAACTGCTCAACCACACCATGCATCCAGAGCAGAGACGGACAGAGAGGCGTGAGGATGAAGTCAGAGGAGGAGCGGATGGGACAGGGGAGATGGGAGGCTGGGGCTGAATGAGAAGGTACGAGTGTGGCAGAGATGGAGGGAGCACCGTGGACTTTATTCTCTGGCTGCAAGAACATCAACATCGAAATCTCTGCTTGGATCTGGATTTGTTGACACAAAATCCACTGCCTGAACGTGGGGGGTTGGAAGCAGTTTACCTGTTACATTCCCAGGGCTATCTCAGGAACATAACTCCACAGGCTGAAGCAGTTGTAGTATATCTGCCTGTCTCTTATCTAATGTGTAACCTCCTGGACTGAAGACATAATGTACTGTCTATCCTTTCTGTGATAAAAATAAAGCATATAAAAACACACACACACAATCCCAGGCCAAAAATTCCCTTAGGGGAACATACTGTGACTAGATAAGAAGGTACTAGCTGGCACGTAGTTACCTCTTCGCTTCCTAACTGGGACATGCGGGGAAAAAGTGGAGTTGGGGCTGGTGGGGGCCCACAGGAGGAGAGCGGGGAGAGAGACGTCATGGGAGGGATGGCAAGGAGAAAAAAAGTGCCGTGAAGAACAACTTCAAGAAAAAAGAAGTCAAAAGAAGACTGGACTCATTCAAGGCTTTCGTAGCCCCACCAGTCAGCCTTAAAATCTGACCCTGTGGGACTGTGGGCAGCTAAGCCTGCTAGCGCTGCCCTGAGGGACCAAACATGGGGTCTTTGGGGCATCAACTTCTACATGAAATAAAAGCAGTTCCTGGAAAGCTCCTGGAGGGTCAGCACGTGTGTCACGCGTGACAGTGCACACTATGTCTTCCTGGTGCTCTACCCACTGCACCCCCTGAATGTCAACCTTCCTGGTGGGAGTGATCTGGTCTCTTCTGGGGGCTGATTTTTCCATCTCTCCTTTGCCACTGTTTCCCTTCAGTGGTCCTGGGCAAATTTCCTCATTACTCTATTGCAACATCTTCTGCCTAATGACGGGTGCGACTTGCATCACCTCCCAGGCATGAAGGGAGGCTCTGCCACCAGGTCCTGCGAGCTGTGTCCAACACGTCAGAGGCTGGTGGGACTCAGGAAATACTGAAGAAAAGAGAGCTTTGAAAGAAAGGTGGCAGTGAAAGAGAAGGCTCAGCCTCTCTACGAACCAAGCCTTGCTGGAGCACAGGTTGGCATCCAGGGTCACCAAACGCAAACCCACTGCTCAGTTTTTCACTCTGCATTCTCTTTCTGTATCCAAAGCAATATAATGGATGATGGAGAGTTGCAATTAATACTTATAGCCAGTATTTACACAGGAGCTTAAAAAGTCAGAGCCACATCAGTGCTTCCTATCACCACCTTCTGCTGGCCCCACGGTTTGGCAACAAGCAAGGCAGTGGCAGTCCCCAGGCAGTGGCAGTCCCCACACTGTGCTCTTGTACCACTCTGCATCTAGCAAACTGCCCCAGATTCTTCCCTCCCTCCCTCCCTCAACTCTTCTTGCCCTCAAGCACCACCAGAGAGAGCAATTCTTAGAAGTCCATCAGCTTGATTAAATTTTCACTTTATCTTGCTTTCGGAAACGAGGCGATAACCTGGGTTGTAGCCTGCCTCCGCCTTGATGCTCCCTGTGCCGGGAAGCCAACAGTGCCGGTACCCTGCCAAGGACCCATTTTGCAGGCATATGCACAGCTCAGCTGGCAGGAGGCTGCCGACAGCCCAAAAGATCACCAACCACAGGCATGGCTCTTTGGAAACATTTTCACAACTAACTGGCTTAGCCAGTGAGGTGAAACACGTATTTCCCAAAAGAGGGCATCTCATTTTCTCTTAGGTGGATGGCTTCACGTCTCAAGTCATGTTAAAAGTTTAAGATATGTGGAAAGCCCAAGTACTTTAGAATAACTTAAAACTTCCTTTCCCTTAAGTATTTTTGTAGCATTTTTATGAAAAAGTTAATTCAAATTTTAAGAACTGTGCTAGGATGAAGTAGCAAAACATTTGTTTCTGAAAATGTCAATATTACATATTTGGCCATTTTCTGTGCTTGGTTTTTTTTAAACAAACAAAACAAAACATTGAAATTTATACTGGCTTTGCCAAAAATGTCAGTTCCATCAAAATGACATTTTGCAATGAGAAACTGTTTTATGCTTCTCCCTGCCCCCCCTTTTGCAGACTGCTTGCAATGAATGCTTCAAAAAAAGTGGCCATCCAGGTAATACTGGTAACAAACACTTTGTGTCCATGCAGGGGTGCTCGCACATGCAAAAACACCTTTGGTTGTTGGTGCCTGCGTGGGGACCAGCACATCAGGAAAATGCAGCCCCTGCCCAGGGAGCCTTTGCCTGTGACTTGCTCGGGTTGAGTGAAGGAGTTCGTGGCCTCTTCAGGAAATCAATTCAAGCATCCTCTGCCTCAGGCACATGGACCTGCCTTCCTGGCAGGGATGCGCATCCGTTTACACCTGTGCTGCTGGATCCAGTGCTGGTGCCAGCCGGTCCCTGCTGCTGCCCTGTGATAAAGCCACCAGGCCGGTGGACCCTCGGGCAGGGCCAAATCCGTGCTGGCGCTGGGCGCTCCGGCAGGAAGCTGTGAGAAAGGACAGCTCGGGGGCAATCATTAACACAGGTCGCACTGCAAACACCAGTCTTCAGACCATTTGAGTCGGTGAAGCATACTTCCCATGGGAACTCTTAGTCCTGGCTAACTTGAGGCAGGACCAATTAGAGCAGGCAATAAATACGCTTAGCATGCTCAGGAAAATACATCTAAAACTGTTTATACACATTCCTTTGTACCAGTCAGCAACAAAAGTGTCCTTACAGCTGTTCTTTCCTTCCCTTTTTCCCTCTCTCTGTGTGCCACTTCAAAGACAAAACTTGCTGGCCTCACCTAACCCTTGCTGGGTTTACTCCTATTCACTGCCAAGTCCATCAGGTCTAGTGTCCCACCAGCCCCTTGACTTGCGAGCTTCCTGCAGCGTCCAGCTGTTGTGTTTCCTCTGGCTCCCCCTGAGGCTTTAGTAACGCAATAGGAGCCAAGAGGAAGAAGGCTTGCACATTTCCTTATCGTTGAGGAGCTGATACCTGGTATCACGTCACCTTCATCACCTCTGGCCACCTTCGTCATCAGGTTGGGGCTTTGCGTACATAGTGCACTTAATCGGTACTAATGGCACATTGACAGCCTTTGCCAAGGCAGTAATAGCCGTGGGGGACTGCTATCTAACAAGGATGATCTCAGGTGATGGGGCCATGGCTACAGGGACAGTTTGCAGGGGACAGAGAACCCAGATCTCATGTCCCAGACCACTGCCCTACTCACAGGAATGTTCCTCTTCCTCACCGATACCATGCTTGATTTGATCTGTGTGTCGCATGATCGGTCATGCCAGCTACATGGCGCTTTTCCCATTTTCCAGGTGGGGGACTGAGCGTTTTGTAAGATGACTCCAACTGAATGACATAGTTATGCAGCAATAATAGGGTTTGATCCTAAAGCAAAATCCTCCCGTTAAGTTCCGTGGTGAACCAAAACTTTGTTTTACCAAAAAAGTGAGGATCCATAATTTGGACTCACTCATGATCAGAAGGATTTTCTCTTCAAAGCCAGGATGAAACCTGAATATGACTAAATTCTCGGGGGGCGGGGCGGGGGGGAACCTTTCTTTTCAAATCTGGTCAAGACTGGTTAAACTTATTTACTTTTATATTACCTAACGCTCCACATTTTTAAGTGTTATTTCAGGATAAAAAAATAGCACATTTCATCCCCAAAATGTTTCAAGACATTTGGAGTTTTAAGAGAGCTGCATTCTCCAAAGTAAAACCTGCTCTTCCCATGTTTCCCCTACCAGCTCTGTGGCCATTTTGTGCACGGTACAACAGAGGCGTTGGAGTGAAGCACCAATTGCCCTAAGGTTCACGCTAACCAAAACCAACTCACGTGTAACCTCCCAGTCCCAGTCACAGGGAGATGGACACATGGGACTGGAAGAGGATGTAGGAATATGAAGACCTGCTGGTCAGCTCTACTTCTGGCATATTCAGTTGTCATTATCTGGCTCGTGGCCCCATGGCTTTCTCCCCATTGGTGCAGTGTGATGGCTGGGGGTTCTGCAGCATCATGCCCTCCCTAGCACGTCACTCTGGAGCTCACCCACCGCCTCCCTCTACCTGTTCTGCCATGTGATCCTGAAGTTACCAGCCAGCAAAGAGAGAAGAGTGCGGTCAGGCACAGAGACATGGTGAGACGTGCCTCTCTCCCTGTCCTCTTACTGCTTTAGCTGGTATTCCGCATCACTCTGCTCCCCCTTGCAAAATCAGCTTGTATGGGGCTGGCATAAACCAAGCATGGGGCAGAAGAGGAACCTCTTCCTCTCCTGCTGGCTTTGTAACGATCAGTCTGTTGGAGCCAAGCTACTTCAGAGGTACGGGAGGTCAACAGACAGCTGACGGACATGCCCTTTAGGGACAACAAATAGCCTGGTGGCCAACAGGCCGCACAGCACGTTACAGCCAAGGAGCAGCCGGTATTTTGTTCCTGGAGGCTTGCAGCTCCAGAACAGGGTAAGCAAGAGGGAGGGATGCATCTCCCACAGCCGACAGGTATGGGCAAGGCTCTTTGGTTTCCAAAGCTTTCTCCTACCACTGGAGCTGCTCTCAGAGCAGACGCACAGTTAAATGACCGGCTGATATTTGCCAACCAAGCTGGAGACCAGCTCAGAGGAAGACACTAGGTGCTGAAGCCACAGGTCCAAGTTTCTGAAAGGGGCTCTCTTCTGCCAAGCTCAAGGAGGCTGAGCCAGCGCATCTCACTAAAACATACATGCACACACACAAAGGCAATTCTCAGAACTGGGCTAGGACAATATTTGCTTGGATATTTTAAAGCTTAATTCCAGTGATCCCAGTGGCTTTGTGAGCATGTTTCACTAATGGAGCAGTTCCAGGCTTTATCTGATCAACCCTCTCCACCTTCCCTCATGCGTGTACAGCAGAGCAGAGCCTAATGAGCTGGATGTGATGCAATGCCTCACTTCCTGGTCCATAAAGTAGGAAGCCCATGGCCTGAATAAAATCAAAGACATGTTCCTGTGTTTATGACTGGAAGGGTAACAGTGGATGAAGGATTTGGTGCAAGGGGAAAGCAGGACCAGATGTGCCTGGACGAGCAAGAAAGGACATGTTGCGGTCAAAATGCAAGACTAGACACATGTGTTAACTACTTGGCTTTGTCACAGATTTCTGCACATCTCAAGAGCAAGTGAAGTGAGAACCCCTGCCTCAGGTCCGAAGTGGCTAGGAGAGTTCCCCTCTCCATTCTGACATTATCTCAAACACAAAGGAGTGGAGACTGGTTATGGCTTACATGACCACAGCTAGTCCACACTGGAAGAAGGAAATGGCAACTAGATCAAGGTCTTTGCCGACAGGAATTTAAGCCACACAATTTCACCTGTCTTCCAAATAAATAACACCCCTTCTGAAGCAATGCTTGAAGGCCATCTAAATGATCAGACAACCAGGAGACTCCATCAAGAAAAGAGGTCATTTTTTTATGTGTCAAGTCAACCATCAATGTAGGACAACGATGTGTGTTAGGGGGGTGGCAAGAGGTAACCAACACTGTCCAGAAAAGAAGATGGCCATGTATGTCACAGCAAGCCTTATAGTCATCCTGCAGGAGCACCTTTGTGATAGAAAAACCATTTAGTCACTAGTGAATGTAAGCAAAGAGCAGTCTTGCTGGAAAGCTGGGCATTCAGTGAAATCCATGTATTCACAGTGATTAGTGTCTTTCCTTGAAAATTTTCAATTAATTTTTTTTTACTGGAAGTCTGAAAAGCCTTAAAGTGAAAGATCTTCAACAGCTGAAAACATATCTTTCATTTTCCAATGGAACCTGTAAATTTCCATGGAATAAGTCAATGAAAACAAACATTTTGTCACTCACATCAACATTTTCCAGGGAGGAGGGAGAGGAGAAGGAGGAACATTATTTTTGACAAGGTCTACTGATTGGCAGAGCTCTTTAATAAATAGATCAGGCCAGAGTGCAGGACTCCAGTCCACATGGCAGAACTGCTGGTCCTTGAAAGGCTGATAGAGATCTTGTTGGCTGAGTTTCCCCCTGTGGTTGACAGAGCATTAGCTAAAGACAGGATACAGGCAACCAGTCCTGCTGAGAATGACTGGATGCCAAACCAATGGCTGGCAAGATCTCTAAAGGCTTAATGACAGAACGCAAATGCTCGCATAGAGACCTGACCAGCAGAGAATTTGCTAGCTGGGGAACTGCAGGCTAGCCACATACCATAACACTAGTTTGCTCTCAAGGAGTGAGGAAAAAAAATAAATAATTAAAAAAAAAAAAAAAAAGAAAGAGAAGTTCTGCTCTGCAAATATTTCCAAGGTGGCTATAACCTTCTTGCAAAGAGGCAAATCCAACATTAAACATCAGGAGAATAAATCAGCTGCAGGGACTGGCAAAAGGCTGGGAATCTAAATTACAGCAAGGTCAAAAGGAAGCAGGGGGCTGCTCAGAGGGAGCCAGAGCGAGAAACTCAGCACATCTGGTAGGTACAAAGCAATGCCCTTTGGGCAAACGCAGCCCCCAGCCCACCCCTACGCGGTGCCTGGAGCTCAGCAGAGGGAACAACACGCGCGGAGGTGGCTGCGGGGAGGTCCTGTCCGAGGGAAATCCGGCTGCCAGAGGATGGAGGGGAGGAAGGAAAAAAGAAAAAAAAAGCAGGTGAATG
>NW_010532484.1:2001-2217 GCF_000687285.1 Phaethon lepturus | reverse complement strand
TCATTGTAACGGTGTTCCCACAGCTAGAGAGAGTCACCTCCAATCCCAGAAGTCCAAGCGGATCATACAGACATACCTATACAGCCTCAGAGAGACTGTTTTCCCTTGGGTAGAGGGTCCCCTCCGGTCCCAGAGCTCCTCCTGGATTTTTGAGACATACTTTTGGCCAGCTAGAATGGTGGTCCGGTCCTAGACATGGTATTCCCGCAGTTAGAC
>NW_010532484.1:1050-1700 GCF_000687285.1 Phaethon lepturus | reverse complement strand
TCCAATCCCAGAAGTCATCCTGGAGTATGCAGACATATCTCTGGGACAGCTAGAGTAGTGTTCTGGACCATAGATACAGTTTTCCCATGGTTGGAGAGTCACGTTTGATCCCAGAAGTCCTCCCAGATCATGGAGACATAGCTCTGGGATGGTGGAGTGGCATTCCAGTCATTGAGATGGTTTTCCCGTGGCTAGATAATCACCTCCGAGCCCCCAAGTCCTCCCGCATCACGGAGATATACCTCCAGGGCAGCTAGAGTGTCATTCTGGTCATAGAGATGGGGTTCCAGTGGTTAGAGAATCAACTTCAATCCAGGAAGTCCTCTCTGATCACAGAGAAGTACCAAAAAGGGGTGGTAGGCTGTAATGCAGGTAGAGACCATATAAAAAGTGAAGACCAAAAAGTTGTGGGAGGCTGGAGGGCAAGTGGAAGCCAGAAAAATTTGGAGGCCAAAAAGGGGTGGGAAGCTGAAAAGGTGTGCAAGACCAGAGGACCATTAGAGAACAGAAAAAAGTGGATGCCAGAAAAAAGTAGAGGCCGAAGAGGGGTGAGTAGAGGACAGAACAAATTGGAGGCTGAAAGGGGGCTGCGACACTGGAGAGTGAGCAGAGACTAGAATAAAAGTGGAGGCCAAAGCAGGGGGGGCGGC
>NW_010532484.1:0-460 GCF_000687285.1 Phaethon lepturus | reverse complement strand
AAAGACGGTGTGCCGGCAGTTAGAGTCCCCTCCAGTCCTAGACATCCTCCTTGATCTTGAAGACATACCTCCGGGACAGTTATTGTGGTGTTCTGATCATACAGACAGCGTTCTGATGGCTAGAGCTCATACCTCCGGGACAGTTATTGTGGCGTTCTGATCATACAGACAGCGTTCTGATGACTAGAGCTTAAAGAGGCCAAAAAGTGGTTGGAGGCTGAAAACGTTGTGAGAGGCTGGGTATGGAGTGAAGGTTAAAAAGGGGGGTGTGTGAGAGGCTGGAACAGAAGTAGAAGCCAAAAAAAGTGGGTGCCAAAAAGGGCTGGGACGCTGCAGGGCAAGTGGAAGTGAGAGAAAAAAAATGGAGACCCAAAATGGGAGGGAGAGGCCAGAAAAAAGGGGAGGTTGAAGGGGAAATAGAGGCCAGAAAAAAAAAGAGAGGCCAAAAAGGGGCTGGAGG
>NW_010532483.1:18111-28238 GCF_000687285.1 Phaethon lepturus | reverse complement strand
GGGAAGCTGTGAGGGGACACAGCCAGGGCAGCTGACTCAGGATGGCCAAAGGGATATTCCATACCATATGACATCATGCTCAATATATAAAGCTGGGATGAAGAAGAAGGAAGAGGTGCAGGGACATTCGGAGTGATGGCGTCTGTCTTCCCAAGAAGCCCTGCTTCCCTGGAGATGCCTGAACACCTGCCTGCCCATGGGGAGTGGTGAATGAATTCCTTGATTTACTTTGCTTGCGTGTGCAGCTTTTGCTTTACCTATTAAACTGTCTTTATCTCAAACCATGGATTTCCTCACTTTTACTCTTCCAATTCTCTCCCCATCTCATCGTGGGGCAGTGAGTGAGTGGCTGTGTGGAGCTTAGTTGCTGGCTGGGGTTAAACCACAAAAAGGACTCTATGCTTGGCCTTGTTGAACCTCATGGGGTTCACACAGGCCCATTCCTTGAGCTTGTCCAGGTCCCTCTGAATGGCATCCCGTCCCTCAGGCGTGTCAATCTCACCACTCAGCTTAGTGGCACCTGCAAACTTGCTGAGGGTACACTCGATCCTACTATGTCATTGATGAAGGTATTAAGGAGTACTGGTCCCAATACGTACCCCTGTGGGACACCATTTTGTCACCGACCTCCATCTCACGTTGAGCCATTGGCCACTACCCTCTGGATGCAACCATCCAACCAGTTCCTCAGCCCACCCATCAAATCCATTTCTCTCTAACTTAGAGAGAAGGATGTTGTGGGGTACCATGTCAAAGGCCTTGCAGAAGTCCAGATAGATGACATCTGTAGCACTTCCCTTGTCCAGTGATGTAATGCAATATGTAATTTCTGTAGTGTGAGATTGGAAAAACCTTTGGAGGAGGGCTGTTCCATGCAGACATACAGGCTTGTACCTTCCACGCACCACCTTGCTGCTTGCATTCCAGTCTGTGGAGAGAACAGACAGGTTTAAAATTATATACTAACAACTTTGTTACTGTTGTAGTTAGTGATGAATAGAGAACCTCAGGAGACAGATTAGTTTAGATAACCATGAGACTTAGTGACATTTGTGGCAGCTATGGTACAAGTTGGCAGTTTAGCTCCTTCCACAAGTCTGTCTAGTAAACTCAGTCTTACCAAATTTCACAATGAAGGCAAAACACAAATCGTGCTTTCTTGCATAATCTCAGGCACTAGGCATCCCTAAATGTCTCATATGCATTTACTTTAAAAATGGAAAATATACATTGTGGAGTGAGTAACGGGGAACAAGCTTGATCAAGGGCTACCAACTGTGAAGGTATATAGAGGTTGTAAAAAATGTCCTTTTTCTTACAACTCTTGTTCCTTACAAACACCTTAGTACCTGTCACTATCCAAACACTTACCATTTGTGTTACTGACTCCACCAAAAACCAATTTGGTTATTGTCCAAAGCTTCAGATTTCCACCAAATTTTTTTTCTCACCAAAACCTTTGGCCTAAACAGCAATATTTTTTTCTGATACAAACTGTATCAGAAAACTGACATCCTTCAGCTGTGGCTATGTCTTTTTTTTATTCCTGTACAATCAACAGATCATCAGGGGCAATCAAAACCAAAAAGCAGAAATAGAGAGAGACTAGAAGTTTAAAGTTTCTTTTATTTAAATTTGATTCGGGACCTATTTTTGTTCCTCCTGTTTTTCACCTTCAAGAAGCCATTTCAAAAAATCATGTTTCTCTCTGACTCCAGTTTGATTATGATTTTCTTTGCATAATATGCATAAACAGTGCTAAAAAAGACAATGTATGCTATTTCACTAACAGGTATGCTACAGAAATGGAACAACAGCAAACTCCTGAATTTTGACGTCCTACAGAGTCACAAAAAGTATAACGATCACACATAATTATATTACACATTAAACCCAGATTAGAACCTGTGTTTATGTCCTACATCATATCTTGCCACACTGATAAATCCTCAAGGTAAGTGCTTCTCGAATTCCAACCTCTATTTTGAAGCTGAGCCCTCTTCTTAGGAGACAGAAGACAATATTTTAAGTATGAAGTGAGTCTAGTTGCCTCCTGCTTGTGGTTCTCCCTTCATTTGAAAGATAGAGCTACACTTGCTTTATGGAGGTGGTGGGCTCCAGTCTGAAAAGGAGAATGATGCTGTCAGTTTCAGCTCTCCGTCTTAAGTCATTCTGTCATTGTTTCTTTGATCTACCCTTCCAGTGCTGGCATAAACTTGTTATTCTTAAGTCAAAGGTAGGACAGAATGGAGTGGAAGAAGAACTCACATGAGCAGAAT
Organism: Phaethon lepturus; assembly: GCF_000687285.1. Taxonomy (NCBI): domain Eukaryota; kingdom Metazoa; phylum Chordata; class Aves; order Phaethontiformes; family Phaethontidae; genus Phaethon; species Phaethon lepturus. Next base: position 25,959 of record NW_010532483.1, on the reverse strand, counting down.
TCAGCTTTATGTAGAGATGACAGATACTGAAAAACTACCATTTCTCAACCAGAAAGGATGCCTAGTTCTGTGAACTTCTTTATTCCACTGAACCGGGAGATTAAACGAGGCAGAGTGATAGCAGGCAGTGCTTGCTGAAGCTTGATGCTGTCGGTGTGCCTATAGGCACAATCTGTTTGGTCTCTGGGTGAAACCCTGAGTTCAAGCCAGGCAGATATATGCACAGCCAGATTTATTCCTTCTTCACTGGAAAATAATGTGTGGCAAGCTGAAGGATTCAGTGAGTGATTAATAATAGTAGTACATTGTTTGTATTTATTATTTAAGAATGTTCAGTGTAGGTGTAACAGTGACACAGTGGAAGTTAGGTAGACAACAATGAAGAATACTAAGTTAAAAATACTTGCAAACAAAATGAAAATACAATGGCTGGTATGTATAGGTTTCTATGTGAACTTCAGAATGATGTTGCAGGATATGAATCTTCCACAGTTTCTGCAGACTATTAAAAAAAACCCACTTATTACTCTGTAACGTATATACATACATATACATACACAACTTTTTTTTTTTTTTCCATTTCATAAGATACTGGATTGTGATCTGCACTGTCTGAGGGACCTTGAGATAGATACATTTGGAAGAAGTATGGATGAAGGAAGCGGTTTCCGTAGCAACAGGAACTTTGTGTGAAAACTCTTCAAATACATTCTTGTCTTCCTCTTTCCAGTTTATACCTTGCTCAGTGTTTTGGTTAGTACACACTATACAATTAATCCTTTAGAACACATTCTCAAAACATTTGCGATGTCAATATGCAAAATACCCCCTTACCATGAAAAAGTTCTGTGTCCCTTAGAAGTCCTTCCAATGAACTTAAATAATTCACAAAAAAATGTACATTGCACATTTGAACAGCTTTTCCAGAGACACTATTCTGTGAATTATTTAAGATCGAGGTTATAAAAATAGCCTTATTCACAAAGCTCATCCCGAAGTTCAATTTGATTTCTTTAAAATTTCTACTTATGACAGATTTAATGGATATCTCCAGACTAAAAGTTTTTAATTTCTCTCACATACAGAGTCTTTACATATCAGCATAAGCTAATGGCTTACTAGACTGATGAATGGCCAGCTATACCATGAATCTCTGTTAGTATATGCGGTTTGACTCAGAAAAGATTGTAATGTTTTCTTATTGACTCAGGCGTCATAAAACTCCAGGGGACAGCTAAGCTAGGGAGAAGGCTTTATTACAACTGTTTTGCTGTCTGCAGTCTGCATGCTTTTGCTAGCATTATAATACATATTCACAGATAGTTATTGCCTTAATGTTTTTCCCAGAACAAAAGCATGATAAATTACCCTTTTTACTTTTCATCTTATTTTACTACTACTTACATTAGTGCTGAGTCAAAAGCAAACAAAAAACAATCAAGCTGACCCCCATGTTCCTGGTTGTTATTTACATATTTTTCCTCTTTCTTTCTTTTGATTATTTGCATATATGTCAAATTCTCAGATATATAAAAGGTCTTTTGTATTAAAGTCTAGGGATTTATTCCAACTTTGTCTTTGTCTGTGGGAGTTATGGGACTGGATACAGTCTTTAGTTAGGCTGTCTTGAGAAAAAGAATATTTAATATAGAAGGAGATTCCTGAGATTTTGGTAGATATATGCAATATGCTCAGAACAGCCTTTGCACAAACATTATAGTTAATCAGGAAAGCTCTGTCAGGTTGCTGGGAAAGGAGAATGATGTAATAGGTGCAGAATACACTCACAGTCTTGTGGCAGGATTGGGAGATGGAGCTGACAAAGCTGTGGCATAAGGTGTTGATGTGGGGGGGAATTTCTAGCTGTCTCTTGCCTGTTCTCTCCAAAAAAAGCATGCCTAACTCAGGGTATGTTATTCATAAAAGGAATATCCACAGCAAAAAAAATTCATGGTGGCTAAAAAGATCATTGTGTGGCATGGGCACCCTGTATAATTGTTTCAGAGCTTTAAAAGGTTATTGTGTCAGAGTGTAAATGCAGTTAGTCAAGGCTTAGTCTTAGTGCCAGAACCAAGTCCTAAGTTAACAGGGACCAACTGTTTTTAGCCAAAATCCCTCAGGCTAGCCTACTAATATGTAATTCATAATCGTGTCAAGTCTGCAAAGAGCAAACATCATCATCATCCAAGAGATGGAAAATCATATCTCTAAAGATTTAGAAATCCCTTTTCTCTGTAACATAGCAGCTGTGCTGAAATATATGAGCTGTTTGTAAATTCATATTAATTTTTACCTTACAGTCTGCTGAATGACAGTTATTCATCACAGATCCAAATAATATTTTTTTCAGTAAAAATCTCAAACCCTGATTCGATTAATGAGTATGAAATATAAAAAAATATGGGGAACTTTTAAAAAATTTCAGAGACAGGGATTTGTTATGTTGAATCTGCAGTTTATGGGAGAGACGTGTATCAGCAGCAGGCTTATTAAAGCCAATGAACCAATATCAACATCTAGACATATTTAACCAAAGACTCAGTTGAAAAAGTACTTCTCACAAATACAGGATATATCTCATATATTTTGAGAATTGCAGTCAAGATTCTTGTCACACACGTGTAATTCCATTTAAAGAAATCCTGCTGAATAGCAAGCTCAAAGCTGATCAAAAAGTACAAGTGTATTTTCAACTAGTTCTCCTTTGACTAAAATACTGTAGAGATCTATAAAACCCTAAATGACAAAGGGCAATGCATGAGGAAGAATGGACACAAGGCGTGGTGGAAACAGTGAAGTTTTGAGGTAGTAGGTTGAAACTTGAAAAGAAATAGGTTTTTTTAGAAGTTAAGTGGAGGCCAAAATTTATAAATAAATGAGTTCTAATGAACTGGATAAATGAACTGGGAAAGGACCATCACTGGCTATTAATAGATGCAAACTACAACTCCTTCTCCTGTTACTCAAATTCTTTCCTTAGAAATCCCCTTCTGGCTGATTATCAAAGATAAAGCGAACACCAATTTGCATTACTTTAATCATCTAACTACCTTACCATTATTAGTTTAGTTTTGTGAGAAAGGTGCTCAGCACAGTGTTGGGTTTCATTTCTCATGACTAAATCCTAGATTGTCCTTGCTAATAATTTATGGAATAAGAACCCTGGAAGAGCTAGAATTAGTAGACATATGAATTAATATGTTATGCTTGGGAAGAGTCAAGACAGCCTCACAAACCTTCAGTGATGGTCCATAACCATACTGATAAGGGAAACTTTGATACAATCTGTAGCAGAGAGTACGAGCACAAGATGATACCAGAGCTCCTATGGGAAGAGGAGGAAAGGAAGAGCAGAGAGGCGGATTGCTCTAGCAGTGCCTCTCCTGGTTAATTGCACTGCATGCACATTGCCAGTAACCTACGAAACAGAACAGGAGTAAATTATTTCAGGAAAGCAGAGTTATGTCAGCAGTGGAACTCATCAGGGATATGTGCTGCAATCTGTGTTGCTCAAAATATTCATAAATGATGTAAAGCAGAGAGAGTAGAGAGGAACAAAAGTTTGCTGAAGATACTAGATTATTTAGAGTAATAAGGACAAGGGTCAGCTGAAGATAGGAAGAGTGATGAGACTGAGTAACTGGGAAGTTAAATGACAGATAAAATTCTGTGTAGAAAAATATGAAAAAATGCAACTGGAAATGTTACATACAAAATGATAGACTCTGAACTCACCAATACCATTTAGGAGCAAAACTTGTTTTACTGCAGATTGTTCCATAAAATTTCAATTCAATGCTGAACAGCAATGAGAAATAAATGTTCAAAATTATTAGAAAAGAAGAGAGAATGAAAAAAAAATATTCTAAGACTGTTCATCTACACCTTGAATACTGCGTACAGTTATGGTCTCCTCAGTCTCTAAAAGGATAAGGAGGAAGACAAGGATGATCAAAAGTATGGACCAGTTCCAGTGCAAAGAAGAACTAAATTTGTAGGTCTAGAAAGGAGAGGAAAGATATGACAGAGTGGTTGTGATTGTCACAGACAGGTGTGAATAGGGCTTGAGGATTCGGCATTCCTTGCATGTCAGAGAGTAGAGACTAATAAATGAAGCCATATCAAAACAAAGAAAAAAAGTTTGTTCTTCTGAAGAACGCACTTCTTCATCAAAGAGCACAGTGGAAATAAAAAGTTGCCTGCCTACAGAAGAAAAGAGGTCATATATGTAGAAAAGAAATGGATTTATGTTACTAAATATGTAGAAACCCTGTCTAGATCAGCAAGCCACTGAGCTGAAAATAAGACATTAAGCTGAAGTATGTTTGCAGTTTTCTTGCTCTTGTCTAAGTATTCATATACAGCCACTGCTGGAAAGAGGACATGAGAGACACAAAGCCTTTCTTCTGATTTTATTTATCTGCAGAGACTTTATTAAAACCTTTTATCGAATACTTATGCTATGTACTGATATAATCCTGAATATCTCATTCTTATTTCCTTATGTTAATCACTCATCTATTATTCATGTCCTCTTTCATAAATTTTTACTAGTTTCCAGCCGCTCTTATCTAAGTCCTTAATATTTATTCAGGAATCATACTCTTTAATTGAGGTTGAGCTTAAAGATCTCTTGCTTTTTGTTTTCCTCTGGATATTTTCCAATATAATGTCTCTATGGGATTTTTCTGAGTGCTGTTAAGACCAGCAAAGTGTTAAAAGAAAAATAAGCAAACAGTCTAAATCTTACTATTTCATTTCCATCTGTTCCATATTTTTGGGGCCATGCTCAAATCTTCTTTTCTTTCATTTGCCTTAATTTATTTTAGCTAATTCTGCTATCACCCTTAATTTTACAAGTCTAAAATTCCCCTAGAAAATATAACTTTTATACATTCCAATTTCCCTGGTAAGCAAAGAAACACAAATCCTATAAAATCAAGCCATTTGTTGAGTTTTGATCCCTCAAAGACCACTGTTGTCACTGACTTCTGCTTCTTTGTAGAAAGTTTCACTGCTTCATTTTTTGCCAATGCTGTTTCATTTCCTGATTTCCTACTATAGCACTTTACAAGATCCCGTATGTCATTGTGCTTGCCTCCAGATTTGAGATAAGAAGAAAAAAAAAAGCTATACACCAACTTTACCCACACATTATAAGGACATAATCACTAAGCATATCATTATTGGCAATACACGGTAAGGAGGAAGACACCTTGTACTGTTTATATAGATGTAAAATGTAATAAGGGTAAGTTTTCATTTAAAACTCTAGGACCATTTAAAATAATTTAAATTACTTAAAATATATCCCACTTATTCTGCCCTTTTTACCTGTGTAAATGAAGAACAGTTTTAATTTTAATTTTAATTTCTTCGTTGATAATTTTCCATTTTTCTGAGCTGTCACTTTATTTTCACTGTTTTCTGATTATTACTCATACAGAAATGTCCAAAAACCTTTGCTGTACAATTAATCTGTCCTGGGAAATACTCTGAAGGTAGGCCTTACACCTTTGACCTAAACAGTTCTTAACTGTCTTACAAAATCAAAACTTATCCCACATAATTTAATTTCATTGACTTGAGCTATTAAATGTTACCAAATATTTTTAAAGGCATATGTTGGAAATCAGTAATCTGTGTTAGAGAACTATAAACTTGTATGTAACTTAATTTAAATTAAATAAGCTTGTTATCAATTGATCCAGTGTAAATTTCTACCACCTTACCACCAAAACCATCATTAAAAAATAATCTCTTGTATGTCAGGTGATTCTTTGTCAATACATGCAATACATATGAAAATTGATACATCTATCACTGTTCCAAGAGTGTATGCTATGTTGTTAGTACAAAAGTACAGTTTATTATATTTTTGGCCAGGGAAATATTTTTATAAAAGTCCTGTAGAGGTATCTGTGACCATTGTGTCATATCTGTGACTGTGACCATACCTGTGACTAATCCTGTGCCTTCAGCATAATCTTGGCACTAAAATCAGCACTTTTTTACTATGTTCCACAACAGTATGCAAATATGTTATTATTCCTTATTCTTTCATGACAGTTTTTCATGTTACTTAATTTATTTAGTTATCCAGTTTTTTCTCTCTTGTGAATATTTTTGAAACTCTTTTGTGAATACCTGAATACCTCTGTCTCAGTCATGGTATTCAGTTTGTTAAGTAATAATTCTTCTGTTAAGTGGTAATCTCACTAGCTACACCCACTTTCCTATACAGTTTAGGCATAGTCTTTTCAGCCCCTTTATTGACTATTTGTGTTTTGTTTTGTCTTATATTAATACTTTTCCTTCTGTCCGTCCTTGCTGACTGATATAATTTCATTTGTTGGCCTTTAAGTGTAATAATTTGAAGTTCTGATTTTTCAAATATGCCTGCTGAAAGAGCTATGACCTGTGTCTGTGAACGTTAAATAGATTTTAAAATCTTTCAGTTTGTATCATATGTAGTACACAGAATTGTTTTGCTTTAGCACAGGAGGTCTTCATCACTGTGGATAAGTCCATAAATGGCATAAACATTTTTCTTTTCACAATTTCTTGATTTAAAAAAAATAATTTGGATATTACTAAATTAGTTTGCACTTAAAATGGTTTCTCCATTGGCTTGCCCTGCTAAAAGTGTTATCACGTGGTATATGTTCTCCTGGTCTGTACTTTTGAACATAATTCATAATTTTGAACATACTTCTTCAGGAATTACAACTCTTTGTAGCACTTGTGGTGCTCTGGCAGTGAAGCATATACCTCTTGAGCAAGGGATAGTTTATTTCCATGCCTGTAAAAGGCCTGAGTGCAGAAAGCCCAGATTTCCTTTCTCAAAGTGAAGTTCATCCACTTGAATTGTCACCTCTTTATTTAGCCTACGGTATTTCACAATACCTGAACTAGAGACTAGTTGATTATTTCAGAAGAGAAATGGAAGAAGAGATATCTATTTAACATATACAATTGCATTGAAATAATGATTTGCATATCCCTGTTATCACTTACTGTGACACATATATGATTTTCAATTTACAGATTTACAAGAAGGGAGATTTCTTCCTTGATAAGTTGTTTCAATGGCTACCTAACCAAAGAATTAATTACACTTCATTCATAGTTTCAACTTCTAGTGGATCTTTTTATATCTTTACTTTCTGTAAAAAGACCCATTTTCATGGGTCTTCTTGGCAACTATCATTTATTTATTCTTCTTGAGTTTGAACAGCATATTTCAGTACATCTACAACAATGTCAAGATACAGATGATACATCTTTACTTCTGGTTAATATTCCTACATGCATAAAACAATAACAAATTGAGATAAAATCTTGAAACCAACAAATTAATTTCAACATTAGGTTAGTTAAATCATCAAATAAACATAAAAAAAGTCAGTACTAAGAATTCCTAACTATGCTTGTTCATAAGAAACAGATGTAGATTTGATTATGGATGCCAATATAGAATGAACTTATCAAAATCACTCAAATCTATAATTCTGAAGTTGATTTAATATGTTATTATCAAAACCAGTTGTGTTGTGTGTAAGTGACAAGGTGGGCTGAAGAGGTAGCCTCTGTGAGAAGAGGCCAGGGGCTGCCCCCATGTTGGACACAGCTGGTTCTAGCTGGCTCCCATGGACCTACCACAGGGCACGGCTGAGCCCAGCAGCCAAGCTGGGAGATGATATTTAAGAAAGGGCAAAAATGCCCAATGAGCAGAGACGACTGAGGAAAAAAACCACCAAATGTGTGAGAATCAACGATGCAAACATCAAGGTGAGAGAAGAAAGAAGGGGAAGAGGTGCTCCAGGTGCCAGACTATAGCTTTCCCTA